>NC_088922.1:36740000-37052500 GCF_038396675.1 Hydra vulgaris
ATCAAAAACATGTTAAGAAACTTAAAAATACAAATTCTGTGAACATTTGAATGCATTTTTCGTTTAATTGTCGATAAATATTTTGAACTGGTATTGAAAGCCATTCTAATATCCCTTTTATACTAAATCCATTCAATCCCTCTCCTAGCTTTTGAATTTTGAGAATTTTCATTAAAATAAGGTACTGTTTATCAAAGTATCAGTAAAAAAAATGGACTTAGAACAAATATTTCTTGAACTTTAAAAATTTTCGGAATTATAATGATCTATGTCTAAATTTGGTCAGCTGTTTAACGACCTTATAATTTTTTTAAATTAGAATTATATATTTTTTTAGAATCTTTACATCTGTTTAAATAAATAAATGGCCCCAAACAACACAATTGTTTAATAAAGAACAATTTGAGCACTGTTGAACTTTCAAACTTGATTATCTCCAAACTAGCTTTTGTGGACTTAGAACACTCCAATTCTCAGCGGACGTAGTTCCAAAAATTTGCATACTGGTTCTAAACTACCTATCTCTCATTTGTGCCATGGTTTTTAAACATACATGCTCCTGTGTGATGATATTATTTTTTTTTTTAAAGATTGCACTAAATATCAACATTGCGTGTTACATTGCATAAAAATAATATTTCCCATTATCAGTATTATAAATCCATGGCATAAATGAATCTCTTAACCATAATGAACAAACTGTGAAAATTTCAAGTCAAAAGCAGGTGTTTAACTAAAATTACAATATTTTGAACTTCTGAAAAATTGTAAAAACTAAAAATCAAGTAAATCAAGTTTTAAAATTATTTTTATAGTGTTAGACAATTACAAGTTGAACAAACGCATCAAAAACCCCCAGCTTCATATCCCAGTTGTTCCTTTTGGTTTTCAATATCAAGATACCTTTTTTTTATTGTTCTTAAAGTTTTCCTACGTTCTTTGACAGGTTGACGAGATTTGTGTTCCGTACGTGTTATTCGAAGAATATCTTGTTTCTGAGTTTTAGCGGCTGTTACAAAACCATCACATCCAAATGATGATAAAATTTCTCTAATAGCATTTCCTCCATCATTAAAATGTAAGACTGCAGAGTATACTGCCATTTCAAAAACCTCTCTGGTAACAAAAACTGATTTTGGACACTTTTGCCACACTAATGAATTAAGACATTCATTAGCATTTTGAGTTTCCCCATGGAGACATTTTAATAACAAGGTATCAGCAGATAAATCAAAGAATATAGGCTTAATTATATCATGAATCCACTTTGGTAGTGATACTTTGTTTTTATAGAAAGAAGTTCCTTTGATTTTATCATATTGCCATTTACACCATGTGTTTTCAGACCGTGGGCAAAATGAATGTCTAAAGTTCTGATCCGGAAACTCCGTTGAGTGAAAAAGAATAGCAAAAACTGCTTTCTTCATAGCATAGACATTACTTAAATTTTTTCTTATGGCAAGACCATAATAATTTTGCATACTGTTTATAGCAGGCTCAGTCAATTTATTTCTACCATGAATTGGGGTCTTCGTATTTTTATATGACTGTACAATACTGCGCAATCGTGATCCCATTTGCTTTTGAGCATGTCCTACACATTCAAGTTTTTCTGGTGTTATATTGTAAGACTTGTATGGCTGAGAATCAATAACTTCTTTATAAGAACTTGAATCGCCATCTCCAAGATATCTATCATAAATGATGTTATAGTTTTCAATGGAACGACTGAAAATGTTTATCGCACCAGCACTTTCCATAGAACGAGAAGATTTTAAATGATTGATTGAACAACTATGAGATAGTTTCCAAGTTTTTTATTTCTAAGAACCTTTACGACTCTCCCACATTTTACATCCCCGACAAAACTTAGAAAGTACTTCTACATCAACACATTTGTCTGCAATGATTCCAGACACGTAACCATTTAATGAAACATATCCTCTTTTTTGCCAAGCACCATCAATTTTAATACATTTTCTTATTGGTTCATTATTAAAGTCTATTTCCTTACAAGCTGCATTTTTCATGGATACAATGGCTACGTTTTTATATTCCTTTGCAACTTTTTTTTGTAAGTAATTAAATGAATTGTTTGTCATACTAAACATATTCATGCATTTTGTAAATTTCTCCATTCCACTGAAACCTTTTCCGATCTCACGAAAAACAACAACAGCACGTAGGTTTGCTTCAAACACAGTTTTTCCTTGAGACTTATCTGTAGTTGAACACTTCACTGATGTGTATGAAGACTCATTCCAATCACAACAAGTACAACTAATTTTGAATAAATGACAAAAACCCTTTCGAGATGTTAGGTTATCTGTTAACGTTATTGTACTGTTACACTCAGGGCATTTTAGAAGTGATACTAGATTCTTTAAATTCCAAAAGTTTACAATATATAAATAATTTTCATTGTTATTAATACTTTTGTTTGTGTCATTGCATTGATATTTTTTTCCAAATAATTTTCTTCCACTTGAAGAGGCTACCTCGTGTTGAACAGACACAACATTCTGTTTTTTTGCTTTTGTGAATTGATTTCTATGAAACTTTTTCTTTTTTAAACGCACAAAGTTCTGTTTGTTAGAAAGTTTCACAATCTCCATATTCCTAGCATGAAACGTTTGTATAACAAATATATATTAAGCTGAGATGAAACTCAAAGCAACTCAAAGAACAGCTGAAAACCTTATTTTTAATCTTAAAAAATGTGCTTTTGTTACTTGAAAGCATGACTAAAAGTGTTCATAATTTGCATAATAAATAAAGCAAAGTATACATAACATTCATATTTCAAAAAATATAGTTTAAACGAGTTAAGGATAGGATGATATAAATAATTTTTTGGTTGCCAGTATGTTGCTATGCGTTTTAAAAATACATTGTACAAGATTTTGTTTAATAACAAAAAAACTAAAATATATTTTAAACTTTTTTTTTCACAATAAGAAAGCTGAATAAATTTTGTACAAAAATCATCCAACACAGAAAAAACGATTTTTTTTGAATTTTGTGCCTTTTTTTTATAGGTGAACCTTAAAACTCCTTTTTTCACACGCAACAATTACAGGTAAGCATCTGGGTTTTCAAACATCCTCTCGTAAGTATTATTAAATTTACACAGCGCAAAACGATAACTATCGTTTATTGCTGTTTTTACAGGATAAAGTCTATTTTGGTTTGTATCGGTTTTATCAAAACAATGCTTTTTTCCATTTCTTATGGCAGAGTTTTATATTCTAGATGTCTAGTGACAGACATTGCTGCGAAATGCGCATACCAATCCAATTATTTATACAAATTTATCAAAATTGTGCATTTTAAATTGAACGAAGAAACTTGGTATAATAAAAAAATACAAATAATGTTTTGTTTAAAAAATTGTGCATTTTAAATTGAGCGAAGAGACTTTATATAATAAAATAATACTAATACTGTTTTTTTGTTTTACAAAATTAAACTATATATACTTTTGTTAATTTTATTTTAGTATTTTAGTTAAATAATTCACACAAACGAAATGAAATATCTTATTTCTATTTTTACTAAAATTTATTGCTAAGTTTTTTATTCATCGACTTTCGTTCTAGGTTTGGAAGATCTTCGACGTTGTTGTTTTAATACTTCGGTCATCATGGATCGTAGATTACTCAATTGTTCATTGACGTCGTTAACTTCTTGCATTTGTTTTTCAATTTCTTTTAACTTTTCATCTATAGCCGTCACACTATCCTGTATATCTCTAAGTTCTTCATTAACTCCAAATTCGTTATCCTGTTTGAAAAAATTAAATACATATTTATACATAAAATTACATGTATATAATCATATATAAATTATTCAAAAAATATATAAATTATTCAAAAAGTAAAAGATATATATATATATATATATATATATATATATATATATATATATATATATAACATTACCATTTTTTAAAAAATATTTGTGTGTGTGTGTAAATATATAGAAAATAACATTACCTTTCTTTCTTTCAAAATCTCCTGTATTAATTGGTAAACTTCAGATGAAATATTTAACGGCAGACCATCCTTGTTTGGGTAAAATGTCTGTGACTTTAATTTAACAAACTGCATTCTCAGTTTTTGCGGCAATATTTTTTCTGAATCTAAGCAAATTTCGATCTAAATAAAATTTTTGATTATAAAAGCCAACAATAAAACAGCTTTTTTAACAATTTAAACTAACTTCTTTCTAGTTTAGTGTGCTGATTTCAAAAGCTCGCAGCATTTCTGAAGTGCATCGCAGTGGTTCAAATCCTACTACTGGTACCTTTTTTTTTTTTTAAATCTTTTTTGATTTTGTAAAATACAAAATAAAATACTTTTGAAGTTTTATATAGTTAGATGTTATATACCTTAACAAACAAAAGGGAGAGAATTTAAAAAAAATCTTATTTACCGTTTTATTAAATCTTTTGTTTATTGAAAAGTGTTAAAACTGTTAAAACAAATTTGTCAAAAGAGGTTAGCAAAAGAGGTTACCCCGAAGAGGTTAGCTTGCGGCGTTTCTAAAATGCACCGCCGTAGTTCAAATCCTTGCACTTGCACATTTTTTTTTTTTAAATCTTTTTCTTTTAAATTTTTAAAATTCTTTTTCTTTAATCTTTAGATTACATTCTTTATTCTTTAAATTACAAAATACACCATAAATTTTAAGGTAGATATCTTCTTTAATAAACACTATTTTTTTAATTAAACTTTTTTTAAATGAAATGATAAATTTTTGAATGAATTTTAAAATGAAATGATAAATCTGAATAGTTTTTTTAATAAACCGTATCAGTCTAAATCAGTATTACTAACATTAGGTTAGTATTTAATTTAATGTTAAAATATTTTTTAACTTAATTTGAGAAATTATTAACCCAAGGGGAATTTTAAAACAGAAAAATACCCCTAACGTTTTTCTATATTTACAGAAGCATACAAAAACAAACTTCTTTTCTTTAAGTGATGTTACAAATATTGACTTGGTTGTTCACTCTTAACATTTTAAGATGTCTTAAGCAATTTTTTTTTGCAATTTTCTGATAACCAAATTTTTGCTTGTAAGCACCTGTTTCTCTTAGCCTGATCAAATCTACATGACCTGATTCTGATGCTGATTACTCCAAAACTCAAAATCTATTGAAAATTTTTATTTGAGAAATAATAAGTCCTTTTCAGCCTAATGTTAACAAACTCAGCTATGTGCTTTTATTTTTTGGTAAAAACACCTCCCCAAGCCTCCAGAGGGGCTACTACAGTTGAGAGTTTTTTTTTTTTACTCGTCTTTCTAATAATTTTTAATTGCAACTCTATCTGAACTTTAAACTCTGAAACCTTGTTAACAAGACCACTGTGTGGAGAACAGGTTGAGTGCAATATATTCAGAGGCTTAGAGTAGATTAGAATCTCAAATCTCAAGATTGTGTGCCAAGTGTTCTACCACATTTTGACCATTCAGTAGCTTTCAAAGAATAAGAGTTGATTTGACCAAGGATGGTTATCAAATGATGATGATTCCTAATTGATTCATTTAACTTGCAATTCGTACATGCTCAAAAAAGTTTAAAAGAATGCCCTAAAGTAAATTAAAACTGTTAATTTCCATCACAGAAACAGGATTAAAACAGTACTCTGCAATACAGTAGCTTTTGATAACTCCCTTTTGACTCTTTTTTGCAATAGTCACTTTGTCTTGTTGCTAAATAGCGTTTTGGTCTACTTAACTTTGATCTACTTAAATTACTTTCAATAATTTGTATAGGGCTTTAAATTTTAAAAGACTTTAAAATGGCTAAAGCTTTCTTGAAGAATGTTTTTAAGAATTTGTAAAAACCAATAAAGCAGTACAAAATTTTTTTAAGAATTTTTTGACCATCACATTTCAGTTTTTAAGCTTTTAATTCATACTTTAATTATAGTAAGCCATGGTTGTTAAAAATCTTAGCAAGTTTAATTTGATTTTTTTTAACAGCAAATTAGTGACATTGTAGTTAAAAAAAAACCAAACAAATGATAGAACATAAAATTAAAAGTTTCTTCATTGTTCAAGCAGGAAAATTTGAACACAAATTCACAAATAACAACACAAATTTTCAACACAAATTTACAGGAATTCTACTATAAAGCTCATGTCTGAAAGAGTTAAACATTGTTTCCATAATTATATTACAGAGAAAAATAACACAATAATACATTTGGTCACTTCACACAGAATAACAAATTTTATCATATTAAAAAACTATAATAGAAAATTTAAACTTTGAAACAAAAAAAATTTTATTTTTATTTTTCAAATTTTTCTTATATCAAAATAAATAATCAATAACTAATGAGTAAAATAAGTGAGTAAATTGTAAATAAAAAAATTTCGAAATTTTGTGAACCCAAAAATACATAAGATTCAATTTTGATTTTTAATTTGTATCAAACATGGAGGTGCTGGATTCAAAAAACCTATGCAAGATTTTTTATAAAGCAAGAATATTGATCTGGAAGAGATTTTTTGTTACTAACATAAATAGGCGAGAAAAATAACTGGTGAATTAGAAACAGCATTAAAAAACTAAATCCAACTTGCTGAGTGTGTCATTTATCATCTATATAAGATACATAGTTATATATTTGAATAATATAGATATACAGTTCTAAAAGCTTTATCTAAAATTATTTAAACCAAAAAAAAAAAAAAAAATTACTTATTTTTAAGATACTAAAGTATTTTTTGCCAGATAATCAAAAAATCATAATTATTTGTATAACTTTTCAACAAATTACAAAAAATATTTGTAAAACAATTAAAAAAAAAAAATTATATTTGATTTCTAACTTTTGGATAGCAACTTGTTCTTAACACTCATCAGGATAATTTTAATATATCTTATAGTATTTGCTTTGTTTTTTTAAAACAAGCTTTTTTTAAAACTTAAATTGGGATAGGTGCAAAGGAGTGTGTATATATCATCTGACTTGAATATATATATATATATATATATATATATATATATATATATATATATATATATATATATATATATATATATATATATATATATATATTTATATATATATATATATATATACACATATATACACATATATATATATATATATATATATATATATATATATATATATATATATATATATATATATATATATATATATATATATGTATATATATATATACATATGTATATATACATATATATATATATATATATATATATATATATATATATATATATATATATATATATATATATATATATATATATATATATATATATATATATATAAACAGTCTTGCATGGTAGTCAAAAAGTTATTTCCATAAACTGTAGTTTTAAAGAGAACATTATTTTAAACCAGACCAGAAAACGATTAAAACTTGAATAAAGTTTTTTTTTTGTAGTAGCAGACTATAAGATAGTTAATGTAGCAGCACTCCCTTGTAGCAGCAGGGTATAAGATAGTCGATGAAGCAGCACTTCCTTGTAGTAGCAGGCTATAAAATAGCCAATGTAGCAACACTCCCTTGTAGAAGCAGGCTATAAGATGGTTGATGTAGCAACACTTCGCGCATGTTTTAAAAATATTATAAAACAAAAAAACAAAAACGCTATTAATTAAAAAAAACTTTCTATTCATTATTATTGCAGTTTTTAAAAAAATAATAAAACTTAATGTACTTCTGCATTATTTTAATTGTTTTAACTTTAAGAAAACATTAAAATGTTGCTTAATTACTGAAATTGCTTAAATGTTGTTGAAAGAGACTTTTTTTACCATAAAAATTTTTCAACAACGATATAAGGATATATATATATATATATATATATATATATATATATATATATATATATATATATATATATATATACATACACATATACATATTTATTTATACATATACATATTTATTACTTATTACATATTTATACATATACATATATTTATTACTTATTACATATTTATACATATACATATATTTATTACTAATAAATGATAGTTAGAAAGTAAAACAAAAAAGTTTTTACTTAGAACTCTTACTTCTTTATTCCAACATAGAAATTGTACTTTAATAAACTTTTTTTTATTTTCACCCATAATAATTACAATTTTGTCACTTTGAAAACTTCAAATAGATAAAATAAGTAACACAAATTTTACAAAATCAATTTTCTTACTGAGTTAATTCGATATATTCTTACACAGTTAAATAATGTATATTTCATTAAGATTTAAAAGTACGCAAACTTTTTAATATAAAAACCTTGATTAATATTTATTAACTTGTAACTTGAAATTGTTAAAAATAAGTTGCGCTAATAAAATCTAAAAACCATTTTTACAATATTTTATTCTTAATTGAACAAATATAATTTTCTGATTGTGGGAAAAAAAATACTTCAATAGCTTTGAAAAAAAAAAAAAATACAAAATGACATCATATACTGAAGCTTTAAGAATTAAACACGCATGAAATAAATTATCAAGTCTATAGATTGCAGCGTTTATTATAAAGACTTCAAAAACCAAAGTAAAATGGAGAAGACTAGCTTGTACTAAAACGACAGCTTTAGTTTTATTGATATAGATTTATTTTAATTAAAAAAATTTAACTTAAATTTTTTTTTTAAACATTCACTTTAAAATGAACACAACGGATTCTTTTATTATTGATTATTGATGTTATTGATGTGGTTGTGGGTACTTGATGTGGTTGTGGGTACTTGATGTGGTTGTGGGTACTTGATGTGGTTGTGGATTATTGGTACTTGATGTGGGTTTACCAGTGGTATGAGGTTAACAAAACTGAAGATAATTTATCTGATTTAACTATATTTAAATCTATTAAGTTTTCAAGTTATTTCAATAATACCTGAAATTATAAAAGAAAAAACATCTTACATTTGTAAACAACATCTTACATTTGCTGTAAAAATAGAAATAAAAATTTTTGTAGCATAAAATTATCACAAATGGGATTTTCAATAAAAAGTTCTTGAAGGGCTTGGGAAGGAGGTCATTAAAAAAACTCTTGGAAACTCTTGAAAACTCTTGAAGCTGTGATTCTTGATAATACCAATTCAAATTTCTTTTATTATAAAAAACTATTTTATTATTAAAAACTAAATTTGAGTACTGTTGAATTAAAAGAATTTAACAATTTGTTTACCTGCATTGTAGCTTTTGATAATTCTGCTTCTTTCTGCACAGCTTGTATGTCATCAACAGCTAGACCAACCTATACAATTCAATTAATAAACATTTTTAAAAACTATGATTTACTTAAATACCTATGGCTTAACATTCTAAAAATAAAAGCAAAAAAATCATACCAGGAGATTCATAAGCACAATAACCATTATTATGAGGAAGAGTAAAAAAATTATCCAGGTGACTGTTGCAAAAGGTCTATCAAGGTAAGATAAATGATTTGAAAACACATCGTCAAAAGTAATTTCACCAGTCATCATCACTCCTGTTTTCACCAAAGCAGTAAATGGATGGTGAAATGCTGGAAGCTAAACCATTCAAAAAATTGATATTAAGTCAAATTAAATTAATAAGAAATAAACAAAAATTATTTTAAAAATTTTACCTCATTGTAATCATGAAACAACAAGTAAAATGAAAGACCAAATGCAATAATTAGAAAGACAAAAACAACAAAAAACTTCATAAAGGTTGTTATGACAAACAACAGCATGACAATATAAATTCCAAACACTGGAACTTTTTGTATAAATAAAATAAAGTTAAACCAGGCAAGAAAAATGCATAAAGCTCCAGTAGCTTTTTGGTATGTTCCGCATCTAAATAAAAAAAATTTGTTTAGTATATTTGTATGCATTTGAAAAATAAAATTTATTTCCAGCAAGGCTCCAGACCTCTATTTAAATTAGAAGTCAATTTTTGAAAATAAGGAAACAGTTACCGTAAAAAGATATGACAATGACACAAGATTGTGTTTTGGTAAGTAAAACAAGTGATGTTAACTCACCTGAGCTGCAACCATTTTAGCATTTGTAGAAAATAGAAAGACATATGATGGTGTGACAGAATCACACCATCATATGCAACCACATGTTGGCGTGGCTCTGTCATATATGCAACCATATGATTGTGTGACAGAGGCTCAAGCTTGACAGCTAATTATTATTTTCTTTTTACATTTTTCATAATTGCATTAGCATTCAAAAATATGGATGTTTTTTTTTTCAAAACAATTAAAATAGTCCTATTTAATATGATCCCCACCCTTTTTTATTTAAATGATCCCCACCCTTCTTTATTTAATATGATCCCCACCCTTTTTTATTTAATATGATCCCCACCCTTCTTTATTTAATATGATCCCCACCCTTCTTTATTTAATATGATCCCTACCCTTCTTTATTAATCATTAACAATAAAAACAAAAACATGTCTAACTACGTTTACAATATTTATTGCAATAAGTCTGAAAAAAAAAGAGCATCATTAGGAAACAGCTAGAGATTTATAGAGGTAAAGAAAAGAATCAAGAGAAAAAATAAAGAAATACACAATAGAGTAAAACTACCTTAGAAGATATATGAATATATGGTTTCTTTCATGGAAACCATATATATTCTTGGATATATGGTTTCCGTGAAGAAACCATATATATTCTTGGATATATGGTTTCCGTGAAGAAACCATATATTCAAAATCAAATCGAAGATGGTATTTGCGGACTAATAGTTCTTTTAACATATTTTCTGACATCATTAACATCTGACATCATTAACAAACTAGAGTATATAAAACAATAGCTGTATTACAAAAAAAAAAAACTTTACATTGCTAATAGATGTTTTTATCAAGTCTAAACTTTTTAGATAAAAAAAAGTCAAAATGGAGCTTAAGTGTATTGTCTAACACAATGTAAATTTAAAAAATAATAATAATAACAAATTCATAGAAATTGTAAAATTAAATTTTATGAAGTAGAAATAGTAGTAGTAATTGAACTTTTAAAGTAAAAGTAAAGCAAAGCTTTTTCAAGAAAAGTATTATTACAATCAAATAAAGTAAAAATTAAAATCGATTACAGTTTATTGACCCATAAATAAATAGTTATTATTATAAAAAACAAACTGTATTACATAATTCCATTATATCCAGGGATGCTAACAACCAATGGCAAAAAGTCATCAGATACATTTACAACAGCTAATATGTACACAGTCCATTCCAACAAGTTTCCAAAAGCGAAATAGGAAAGTCTTTGATTCATTAATTGAATTATCTAAGGAATAATTATAAAAAATTTTTAAAAATTATAAATACAATAATGAGTCATTTGTCTACTCAGGAAAAAAATTTCTATAAACTTTTGCAACATATAGTCTATAGAAAATTAAATAGAATTTTTATAGAAATTTTATTAACTTTTATAGAAACTGCTATATAAGTCTCTTTATTTATTTGACTTTTTTTCTACATATATTTATAAAGAAAATTTTCTGCATATATTTATATAGAAAAAAAAACATATACTTTCTACATATAATTATATTTAAAAAAACATATATTTTCTAAATATTTATATACATATACTAAAAAAAATTTTCTAAATATATTTATATAGAATTCTTTGTCTAAAAACTTTAAAATTTCTATAAACTTTTGAAATTTTATATAACTTTTTTTTCGAGGTATTCGCAAATGAAAACACTCCTTGTTACCAACTTCCCTTAAGTCTCTATTATGTATCTAAATGTAAATTAATTGTATACCTCAAATAACATATGAGCCAAAGACAAGAATACAACTACAACTTTTCCGATGTAAACAAAGAAAAACAAATCCCATTGACTTTTATCAACTTGAAGCAAGCAATCCTCAGCACGATAGGGCGCACGAAGTGGTGCAGTAGTTAAAACATACATTGTTAAAGACAACAAAAACATAACATACAACATGAGCTTAAGATAATAAATAAAAATTGCAAATTGTTGCCATTTCTTTGCAATAAGACTCATGACCAAGGGATGGGCTATTAGTTCTTTTTGCTTATACCTGATCTAAAATTAAAATTTATTCAAAGAACATAATAAGCTACTACATAGTAACTGCTTTACATAAAAACCTAATTAACTTAAACTACATTAGACTTTTTATATAGAGAATTTCAACTCAAATATGTCCTATGAATATAACATTTTGAAATAGTAAAACGAAAAAAGTTATTTTATTAATTTGCCATATTATACTATTGTATTTTTGTACATTACACTTTTGTATTGTATTTCTTCTGTTTAACTTGTTGCCATGTCAATTATTGTCATGTAATTTATTTAGTATAGATTTTTTTATTCTATGTTTTACATTTCAAATCAACTTCCAACAAAAGTTAAATAAAAAATTACCATCCAACTGAGACAATGGGCATTTTTAGACTCCATTTTTTTTTGAATGTTTTCAGGACTATATGTATCATCTGCAGTTGATCCTTTCAAAGTGTGTTTTTGTACTATATCACAAGGCCACTGTGAGTATGTGTCATCCAAGAACTCATAATCAAGAGTTATATTATACTCAGGATCATTAGTTAAATGATTGCTATCTGTTATACATTTGTTAAATGTAAATAATGCCAAATCTAAATCCAAATAAAAAATATTTTCAAAAACATTATTTCAAAGCAAATTGTGACTTATTGCCAAGCAAAGAATAACATCATAAAATGTAGAGAAAAGCAAAAAACACATACAACAGAACTTCTGATGAAAAAATATTTTTAACAAAGAGCTAGTTAAACATTTTATAAACTTTGCAAAAGATAAGAAAATTATTATCTCAAAATTTTTAGAGATTCAATAAAAAATATATTTTTTGAAAGAAAGCTCTCAATCTCAAAGCATGCTCTCTGTCAAAAGAACTAAGTGCGAGAGAGTGCATTAAAAATGACATAAAAAAAGTTTCAGTTAAGGAAATAAGTTTCGAATGTGGGGTTGTATGATTGGCAACGTTAAACAATGAAACACTTTATTTGTGTAAATTATTTTTTCATTTAATTCATAATATTTTATAGATGTTATTAGATAACAACAAACTTGTATGTATAATAAAAAAAACAAAGTAATAAATAAAAAAGAATGTCTGTTTTCGCTAAAATACAATAAAAAAATTTCTGATTTAAGCAAACATTTTCAACATAATGTTATATGATTGGTAACAATTTTGGTACAATTGACAACATTAAATAACACACCACAAGTATTGTGGTATGCTATATAATGTTGATTGGCAACATTAAATAACGCACCACTTGATTTGTGTTTTTATTTGTAATTTTCTATAGATGTTATTAAATAAGTTTTTTGTACATTGTACATTGGAAAATAAATATTTTAATTAACTTTTTTTTTTCAATTGTAACTCAGATTGTCAGCAGAGTAGTGCATCATGCATCACTTTGACAAAAAAGAAAACAAAAAAATAATTTTGTTCCTATCTTAAAGGTAATTTTAAAGAACCTTTTTTTATTTAAATAAACAAATTCAAAATAAACAAAATCTCAAAACCTGAGTCAAGGCAAAAGACTTAAAAAATGTAATTTTTATACATAAAAATATTCCTAAGAAAATCTATTTTTACAACTTCTATTGTAAATTTTAAATAAATTTAAATTATTTAGATTTTTTTTTAATTTAAAAAAATTATAAATTTGCATATATCACTAATTGTGATATGACCCACAGTCAGATCACAATCACCAAGTTTTTGCACTGATAACCCATAACTTACACAAGCAAAAAGCTGTCAAAAAATGTAATTTTTAAAAACAAATGTTGAATGACAAAAATTATTTCTAAATTTAAACTTTATATTAATTAAAAATTAATTATAACCTGGTAATTTTTTTATCATTTTTCTTAAGGGTGTGGTGACTTTCATAGTCACTAAATCAATTGTCTTGTTTTGTAAAACAATCCTCCAGTCTGGATGACTAAGCAATGTCTTTGCAGCATCTCTAAAAAAAAAAAAAAATTGCAATCAACTTTAATTTAATTTAATTGTTTAATTTTTAATTTAAATAATTTTTTTATGTTTATAAACACATACTTTTTTTATTTTAATTAAAAGTATATTGAATATGACACATATACCAGGTTACATAGTATGGTAATTAAAAATGGTACGTTTAATGATTTTAGATTTTAAAATAAAAAACGATAAACTACAAAATACTGTTAAAATTTAAAACTAAATTGTAAAATACTAATTTAAAATTTTAAAATTAATCTCTTCAAGTACTTTACTTTTCTTGTATTACTAACTATATTATCTAATATAACATTATTAGTAAATGTTTTGCTACAAAAATGTTTTTTTCTAAAAAAAAATCATTAAAAAAATTTAAAAAAAATCATTAAAAAAAATCAAAAAAAAAAAATCATGTTGTCTTTATTGATCATATTGATTTTAACATTTTTTGCTAACAGATGCTAACAAACCAAAATTATAAAAACCAATTTTCAATGAATACATGAAAATGATTTGTAAAAACTTAAAGAAAAAATCAGTCACAACAACACATCAATGTTAAAATGAGAACTTACTTGTACTTAAAAACAACACAAAATGGTTCAAAAGTCCTAAAGTAAACTTTAAATAATAATAATAATAATAATAATAATAATATAAAAACCTAATAATAATAAAATATTATAATTTGCTGTATTAACATTAGAGTAGAGCAATTTTCAAAGCAAAAAAATTAAGTTCTGAAATGAATTTGCCTGAGGCGCAAATTTTTGTTTACGTTTAGAAGTTTACAAAAGAACACAAAACAAATGTTATTTTTTTCGAAAAAAGAAATGAGAAAAATTATTTTTTACTTTTGCAGCACATGTTTTAACTTTAACACTAAGTTGCTCATAGAAACAACACAATTACAATATTTAAGACACACTAGATAAAATGTAAAAAAAGATACATTACATACAATAGATACACTACATAAAAAAAGATATATAATATTGAGAAAAAAAGGAAACCTAAATCAATAACTTATTACAAATAAGATGTTGGTTGAGACCCTCTATCTATGGGAGGCCTGACTCAACATCTAAATTATGCTTTTTAAAGTTTTACTGTTTATAATAAAAAATTTCTTTTCATAATACTTCATTTTCTTTTAATCAATTTTTTATCGAATTAACAAAAAAATTTGCTGTTATTGTTTAGTTTTGTTGATTAGTATGAAAAACAAAATTCTCATCACAAAATCGATAAAATTGGACAATGGCTCATTGACCAAAAGGATTCTCTACATTTGAGAACTTGCCTAATAGTTAGTTTTGTTAAGTACTTTCATTGATTCACTAACATAGCAAACAAAATATTTTCTGACAGAAAATTTCTTTGTAATTTGACTATACTAATAAGTTTGTCAAATAAGTAGCAAGATTTCTTTCTGATTCCAAAGAAATGATTGGATTCGTACATATAGGTGGTTAACCTTGAAAACCACTTGAAATTCTATTACAAATGCAAAAAAAATATTTCTGATCTGTACTTAATTTTTGGATCAATATTTGAAAGTTCCACCTTAATAGTAAGTTTTATTATGCATTAGATAAATGTGGAGTGGTTAGGGCTATCACTCTTGTCATTTTTACAGCCTCTTGAAGTTCTATTCAAACGTAACCTCGACCACATTTAAATGTAGCAATTGATAGTATCTCAAAATTTTTCAAGATTTTTCTAGTAGCATCTTTAAATCCTCTAAAGTTATTTTTGTCCCAACTAAGTGTTGTGCTAGATGGCAAAGAGGTAACTCATTAATGTCAAATAAGCACATAAGCTGCCTAAATGACAATCAAGAAATAATTAAAATCTTCCTCTATTTGAACTCAAAAAGCATCTTAAATATTTTGAGTGATCAACTTTAATGTAATGCACCTATTTAACATAAATTTGTTTGTTTAGTATGCTCTGTTCCACATTTTTTAAATTATTTTTTAAAATAACAGTATATATTGTCAATAAGCAATTAACAAAAAATCTATTGCTTATAGTAATTTATACAAAATTTATAAAAACAAACAAGAAGTTAAAAACATTTTGCTTAGCTTGTTTGTACTTGTAGTGTAACTACATACATATGCAAGTTGAATGACAATTGTAATATAGTGATGCATTCATGCAGAACACATCATAAAAATGTAGCTCATTATGTTTTCTGAAAGATTTGATTTTCACTATTTACAAATGCTTTTATATATATATGTGTATATATATATATATATATATATATATATATATATATATATATATATATATATATATATATATATATATATAATATATCACCATCCCACCTATCCCAAAATTATAGATTTCGTATTTTGTGTAGATTAAATAAAGGAATTATTAATCCCTAGAGTATCCCTATAGTAAAAAACCTATATTAAAAAAACAACCTGAGGTTCGTTATATTCTTAAGAGACTGTCACCGTAAAATATTGAGTTGAGTTTCACATCAAACGTCATTAAGCAATCAAAAAACAATGGTATATTTAAACATTTTATTTTTAAACAAGTCTTATTTTTTTGTATTTACCAATTTTTAAATAATTGAAAAAAAATTCGGTCAGAATATCTTCCAAAATGTTTAACTTTCATTTATAGACTTTAATGCCAGCGCTTCACAATTCCTAAAATTAGCATCACGATGTCCTTTCCCAAACCACTTAATGACATAATCCTTTGGATCGAAATGCGTAATTGGTGGACCTACTAATGAAATGAACATTAAACTCGACAGTTTTTATTAATAAAGAGAAACTCTTTATTAATAAAAATCTTATCTTTTATTAATAAAGAGAAACTCTTTATTAATAAAAGATAAGATAATAAAAGCATAGAAGATAAAGATAAGATAATAAAAGCAAAGAAGATAAGATTATATTCATAGTAGAAAAAGAACGCTCACATTCAGCTGTTGAAACAATCAAGGTATTTATAGCAATTCTCAGAGGCTGAAGATCATTAGGGGTTTTATTACAGTCACCAGTGGAAATGTATTCACAAAACCCTTGGACTGCCGTAATTTCACAAATATTTAAAGTTTTTGCTAATTGTCTAATATCTCCAAAGCATGGATCTTGGTCTGCAAACCATTGTGGCTTATCAAAAATTTGTAAATTTTTTATTAAATTATTGTATTTTTCTTTGTTTGGATCATTTTCTTTGTCTTGTAAAGATTTATGCGCAGCTCTAGTTGTAAACATTCTAGAATCAAGATTTTCACTTAGTTTACTAAAAAATTCATTTTGATTAATTTTAGAAACTTTTCCGATCTGTAGTTTGACGCCTTTAAATTCAAACTTTTCTGCTGCAAGCTGCGTTTGCGAATAATATTCACCTGAATTATTTCTCATTGATTGAAATATATGGTATTTTAAGGTGATAAGCCAATGTGCATCAGGTAAAGAAGTTTGCCTATCTTATAATTTTTTAGAAAGATGTTCTAGTTCTATTAAAGCATCTAACATTAGTCCCATGTTGAGTATGAAATTGATATCACATAATTTATTTTTAAGACCTGCATATTGGGCTCTATCTCCTCCATTACGCTTTAAATCCGATGAAGATTCATGAAAGTGTTGATACAATGCTGCATAATTATTCCAAACAGCCATCACAGATCGAGCGCTAGACGACACCCATCTAGTGCCTAGAATTCGTCCAACGGAATTTAGTTTTACACTTAAAGCCATAGCAACAGTTTCCAGTTCTTTTTTGTTTTTAGGAGATGCACTGTAAATGAAATATAGTTTATCAAAAAAGCTTTTCATGTGACAAATTGGTAAGATATCGCGCACAACATCATTTACTGCTAACTCTAATCGGTGATTGCTACAATGCCATAAAATCAAATTAGGAAACTGATTCAAAAGTAACTCGGCCTTTTTGCCAAGCATATTAGAAGCACCATCACATGCAAAAGACACCCAACTACGTAATAAAAAATTGTTGTCAAAACCAAAATCGTGTAAAGCACATATAAAAGAGTTTGCAATAGATGAGGCTTCTGTATTTGTTAATTCGATAAGATCAAAATAAATACTATTGACAATATTTATTTCTGGAATGTTCACTCTCAAGCAGAATGACAGAGCAGACTTTTTGCTCATCGTGGTAGATTCGTCTATCTTTAACCCTACTTTATTATCGTTATGAAAAATATATTTTACAAGCTTAGTGTGCATTTCATTTAGAATGTGGTAAACAATATCAGCGCATGCGTGATCAGATTGTAAAACACGTCTTATGTCTAAACTGTTTTCTACCTGTATTAAAATTAATTCTTTCAAATCAAATGGACGATTCATTTTTGCAATGCGACAAACAGTGCGAAATATGCGGTAGGTAGTAACGTGCTGATTAATCTGCATTTTTGAACTAAACATCTCTATGGTGTTTTTTTTGAACTGAGAATTAATTTTACAAGCCTTTTTGTGTGCAACTAACATTGAAAGCTTGAAAGCTTTTTCCTCATTGATTGTTGCTTTTTTTCTTTTGTTTTGCCATACTCCTTAACGTTGCCAAGCGTCCACTCGCTAGCCAATTTTATTCCTTGAGATTTTTTGACACCTAAACTATTTTCTGACTTACAAACAGAACAACCAAGAACTGTTAATGAAACTGTAAACCAGTCAAATGTTTTTTATTTCTCCTTCCACTGTAAATTAGACCAGTAATCTTGAAAAATACCATCACATTGAGGAAAGGATTGGCAAGTTTCAATACTTGAAAAATCTGTCACTTTTTATTTATTACAGTGTCATTTTCCAAATTCCTTTTAGAACTATTGCTGCTTAACTTTCTTTTCCTTCCGCTTGCTAAGCATTTATCCATATTTTTAATAAGTAAATTTTTTTTTTAAATCATAACATTTAATGTTGAGTAAATCTACTGTCTACGATATTTTATTTCACCAAAAAAAACTGTAATGATACTTTAACGAAAAAAAAAGCTAATGTCGCTTTTTGTTGCTTAGTAACTTTTTATTTAAAATACAAAAGAAAAGACGCAGTGTTTTATAATTATCAATTTAGTTTTTGAACTTTTTACCGCAAATTTTTAAATAACAGCTGAGACTTAAGTTCATTTAAATTTGCATATTGCCGCAAACTTTAAAATTGTTTTTACAAGTTTATTTATAGGAGGAAAATAAAATAAAATTTCCATTAATTTATTATGTACCGGGATGGCATCCCACCCCAAAATATGCATTAAAAAAGGAGTGGTATGGTTTTCAAAATTTAAAAAGGTAACGGGATGGCATCCCGCCTCACTTCGAGCACTGTATATATATATATATATATTTATATATATATATTCATTCATTTAAAGGACTGTGTCGCCAACACTACTAGTGGAGCTAGAGTAATGAAACAACTTAGATAGCTTTCACAAATTCATCATTAATTTTGTATAACACATAGCATTCAATATTCAAAGAAAGAATTCTATGTAGCAAAAAAAAAAAAAAAAAATGAAAATGATCCAATAATCAACAAAGATAAAACTTTTTGAGACTTATTCTTTGATTCATAAACCAGAAAATTTGTCAAAATATTCTATTAAAAAATTAATTTTAGATTTTAAAATCAGGTAGAACTGTCACTTAGATAATTAGCGAATTAATGAAATTCATAATTGTGTCCAATATAGCTTGATCAATTTGGAAGAAGACAATTTATTTGGAAGAAAACTTTTATTTTTAAAAGGTTACAAATTAACTAAAAAAAAATAATAAAGTTTCATGCACAAAATATTTTTTTAATTAAATAATATTTGAAGCAATTAAAATCAAAACTGTTTACACTGCGTTCTGATACTCTGATATACATTTATTTTTTTCATTACATTTTTAAAATTTATACATTGAATTAAAATTACACTGCGTTCTGATAATAAACTCTATAAATAAACATTTATTTTTTTCATTACATTTTTAAAATTTTTGTTATCTTTACCTATGAGTGGCACCTAAACTCAGTTATGTAAATTTCAAAAACTTTAAGAAAATTTCATATTAATTTAGAAAACTTCAAAAACTTCACGAAAATTTAATATTAAATTAGAAAATTTTACAAACATGTAAATTTCATATTAAATCAGAAAATTTCAAAAATTTTAAGTAAATTTTGTATTAAATCAGAATATTTTTTAAATGTTTTTAATTCTGCCTTTTTGATTTTCTTAAAATTTGATACCAGATGAAAAACATAAAATAAAAATTTACTTAGAGAAATTTGAATATTTATCACCATAAAATTCTCAAGATACTTAATTTCTAAAAATAACAATTAAGGTCAGTTAACACTATAATTAAAAATTAAACTATAAAATTCTTTGATGTAATTATCCAAAACTAATGACATTATGCATATAAAGATTATGAAATTATGCATACAGAATAAGTTTTTAACAAGCAATCTGGCTTCAATGATTAAAATCAAAAGGTCTTCACCTTTTTATTATTATTTATTTTATATATAAATATGATTTAAAGTTTTAACATTGGCAAATGCTCTGAAATGAAATAGTCGCAGGAGTACCTCTAATACCATGGAGGTTTATTTAATGGGTAATCCTGCAGTTAAGCGGCCTAAAATAATTTTTTCGCCTGTTGCGCTTCAGATTTTTGTCATGTTACATAACGTTATGCCAGGTTAACGTTAGGTCAGGTAATTTTGTAACATTATGTCCGCTTTATTTAACTTGATGACCGTTTTTAAAAAATATATTTATTTACAAAAAAAAATTAAAACTGTATGCTGCTTTTTTGTTGTGTTTGATTAATATTTCAATTGGATTAAATTATATAAATGAATGAAAATATCATGAATACCAATATACTAATTCACATGTGCTGATTTCAAATTTAAAGTCTGTTTATTTCCATCACATATCACTTTTTGGAAAAAATTTATTTTTGGATTTATGAAACTTTAAAGAAAATATTTGTTTTTTAAAAATCTTGACTTTTTAAAATACTTTTACTATGGTGTACCTCACAGTATTCAATAAACTATAAATAAACAATTACACAGCTCTTACAAACAATTACTAATAGCACTAGAAGTGTTTGGTGTAAGATTTCTACTTTTACAGCATGTCAGTGAGCATCGTGTTGCAAATTCCAGCAAAAGTCTGCTAGCATTGCAGATGATCATTTTTCTTTGTAGCATTTCTTCACTACAGCAACACCTTGGTGGAATCGCCCTTTACACTTATACTTACATTACCATATTGCCATATAGGTACAACAGCTGTTGAATGAGATCCATGTATCCAATGCTTTCCAGACAGAGTTAATTGAAATTTATCCATGGTCTGCTCAAACTGATCATCATCTAGAAGCTGTTTTATGTAAGGCTCCACAAAAAACTCCATCTTTAATCTTGGCCTCGCTTAATGCAGGAAATTTCTGAACCAGGTGTCTGAAGGCTGCACTTTCCTTATCAAGGGTGTTCAACAGTTGCTTAATAAGACCCAGTTTGAAGTGTAGTAAAGACAATACCACTTTTTTTTCAACTAAGGAAGATTGCTGATGTTGCCTTTTAAACCAAGTGTGGTGCCCATGACTTATTTTCTTTTCCAGTAGCACAATCAAAGTATGGGAGCTTTTTTGGAGGTTTTTGATTTAACTTGAAGGGGGTTGTTGATATTTCTTCAAAGTATATTCACCACACATTTAAGCTATATAAAGCTACCAGGATGATTCATGCAGTCTTGAAAAGCCATAATAATGCACAGACAATAATGATGAAATATCAGAATGAAGATTACTAAAGATTCGTTATACTTTTATACTATCATATTTATATTTATTTATAAAAGATTGTTAAAAGAAAAAGAACAAGAAGTAAAACAAGCACTGATCAATTAATGTGTATAAAATTAATCACTGAATTACATTACAATGTCCTTGACATGTCATACAAAAAAAATCACAATTTTTTTAAAAAGTGGTGGGTGACGTACATAAACTGATTTCAGATTTGAAATCAGCACAGTCGAATTAGTATAAAAAACACATTGGCTTTCATTAATTTTTTAAAACATTCTTTTAGTTTTGTATATACATATAAATAAGTGCAAATAAATATCATACATTTTGCAACTATCAATACAAATATCAAGGGGATTATTTCCAGATGCATCAGTTTCATTAATGTTGCAATGATCAAGTAATACTTCTACAGTTTTAGAATGACCTTTTGTACAACTAAGATGTAAAGGTCCTTGACCACTTTCTGCTGTAGCGATGTTTGCACCTAAAATTAAATATAAAGTAAAACATCACATAGATGAATATATAGTTTAAAACTTTTAGTTAAACTGTAACAAGGGTTTCCATCCAAAAATTGAAACCACATAGTTATAAATCTTTTTTAAGTGAGGTAGTTTGTTCATAATCTTTTACATAATATAATTTTTTTATTAAAATTTTTTTACCTGAAAATTAAAATAAACAAATTTATACAGAAAAATATGTTAAGAATAAAAAAAAATGGTTAAAACCAAGTTAAAAACAACTGATGAAATAAATATGCAATATTACGACGATGCGACAATGGTTAAAGATTGCCTGCAAAAGCAGGTCCAACTATGTTTACAATGTGTTTTTGCACCTTGAATAAAACAGAAAAAGATATCATTTGAAGATTTGGTCCATATATGGCAACAGTATTCTATACAAGGATGGATTAAAAATTTAAAAAGTAGCAATCAATCATGATTAGATGATGATGGCAATAAAGAGATGCAACCTTAGCAGATGCTAATTTTGCAACAAAATTGATATATGGTTTCCAAGGAAGATCAGAAGTAAGAGTTAATCTTAGAAGAAGAAAGGTAGATGACTCGCGAGTACATTAGTAAAATATAGAAAGATCTAGATTATTGCGATAACAATTAGCTGAAAAAAAATTAGTTTTATCTGAGTTAAAGTTCACAAGCCAATGAGAGCTTCATGCTGTACCAAAAGTCAAATCCTTTTCAAGCTCAAATGCCCTCTCTAAGCAATCAGAGAGTACTGGCTTCTAATCAAGAAAAGAACATACGGTGTAACAAGAGCAAACAAAGTCACCTTAGGTGTGAGAATTTCTGGGAGATTGTTAATTTAAATTTAAAAAAGGTATAGGGCCTAGGATAGAACCTTGAGGAACCCCTGAAGTTACAGGAAATGAAGAAGAGTGCTATCCATCGAGGACAACTTTTATACTATGATTGGTAAGTAAGAATTCAATAATCTTAATGATGTTACCTGATACACCTCATAAAGAGAGCTTATGGAGAAAACCAGAATGCCAAACCTTATCAAAAGCTGTAGAAATGACAAGAGTGATAGCCCTAACCACTCCACATTTATCTAATGCACAATAAAACCTATTGGTTATTACTATTAACACAGCAGTATTATCCAAATACATATTGATGATCAGAAAAAAAAATTATTAGATTCAAGATAAAAAGATTAATGGTTTGTTATTTAAAGACTCAAAAACTTTGCTTATTATAGGAAGAAGACAAATGGGGCAATCTCCAGAAATTTTGAAACTAGGGATAACAGATACTACTTTCCAGCAAGCTGGAAAACAAGAATTCTGACTTAAAGTTTAAACAGGTAATCACTTTAGATGCAGAAGCTGGAGTGATACGAATGTCAAGCAATAGATCAACCTGTTTGTCAAGTATACCAGATAGGATGTGATTAGATTAATCAAGAGATGAGATTGATTAAAATTATTTAGATAACAGTTCAACTTTGCCTATAGGTGAGGTACCAAAATCTGAACCATGCAAGAGTTGTTAAAGATTATCCAGAAGTCTTGGGAGCCTAATTTTTGCAATAAAATACAAGATTTTGTAACCTGAGAATAGCAGCTTTGGCGTTAGACAAACCTTTTTACAAAGGTTTCTAGCAATACTAAACAGATGTCTTGAAGAATTGTTTTGATGACTGATATGGGCGTAGTGGTTACAATTAAAAATTGCAGCAGTAGAATGAGACTAAAGCCATGGAGAAAAATAAGGCTTGACTTAGAATCGTCAAGAGAGAATAAAAGATTCCATGCCAGCTTGTATCCAAGAAATTACATAAAAAGCATATTTGCTGCCAGGAAGACTAAAGATTTCTACTCGAAGGCCATCACAAAGAAAATCACAGAAAGATCACATGATCAGAAGCACCCAAGGGTGAATGTGGAGAAACTGAGCACTGACTAGAATCAGAAAAAAGACATAAGTAAAGTAGAGAAGGTAAATGATTTAGATTGTCTGGAACGCAAGTTGGAAAGTTGACTGTTTGTGTAGAGATTGAGAAAGGCAAAAGTTGTGGGCCTTAACACCTGCAGAGTCACTGACACTGCAGGCCAAGCCATTAAGTGTGATTCACCAAAAACAACAATGTTGGCTGAAAGATAAAGAGAAAGGGCTTGGTCAATTTGATCAGAAATAACATCAAAAAGAGTACAGTCTTGAGGTGAAGGAGAGTATTATAGAACAATGAGAAAGCCAATAGAGTGAAGTGATGCAAACAAAAGCACATAAAATAATAGTCTGTAGATTTAAACCTAGTTTCTTGACAAATGGTTGAATATTTACAAATGTAAACATGTCCCCAGGCCAAGTGACTGTTGGATTCTTTACAAACTAAAAGAAGATAACCATCAACACTAAGATCACAAGATGAGACAGCCAAACTCAAATTAGAACTTTGCAAGAGATAAGACTCAACAGAATAAAAGTTACTTCAAAGACCACAAATATTAGTGAATGTTAGATTTAAATAACTTAGTGATGACGATGGTTTTTTGTGTTTTATAGTTTTTGATACTTTATTCATTTTTGGATTTGTTTAAGAACTTGACTCAAAGCACAAATAGTACTCAGTACACTATCTAATAGTCCTACTAATTGCCTCATTACAATTAATAAACAAAGGGCTCCAAATGTAGTCTTGACAATGCAGACCAAAAGTATGAACAGGGACACTACCCATGTGCAACATGGCCCTGTTAGAATTCTGATACTTTACAGCTGTTGATGGAATCAGCCTCTCTGAGAGCTACCACAGAGTTAAGGAAACATGATTACCAGTTGGTCTTACAACTCTGTACCATTATTAGGAGATACAAGCAAAATCAATGCATTGAATTAAGAAGATCCAGCATTTAAGATGTATTATATAACATAAAACAATGCATTATAAATACATCTATGCCAGCCTAATAGATGAAGATAAATGCAAAGCTGATCAACAGATAATATTTTTTTGCCCATTTAGTCTTTACCTAGAAGACCTTCAACAAGACAGTAGCCGGATGCATTTAAGGTTAGTATGTAAGATGAGACCCCATCTCTAGCCTTTACTCAATCAAGAGCCCTAAGACAAGGGGTGTGTTAAGTCAGAGTTGGCTTCTCTCTATATATTTGCACTACTACAGTTTAATATGACAGTTCAATAAAACTGTTGCTAAATGTAGTTTTATTTATAGCAACAATATTATTGAACTGTCATATTAAACAGCAACATTAATAAGGATTAATAAAGGCTCTCATGATGAACTGTGTTACTGTTGACAAATATTAAAAAAAAAACACAAAAATACTAATGCAATTACATAAAGTAAAACAAGGAAAATTGTGTTTAAAAAAAAATTCCTTTTTTTAAAACCTAAATATCTTATAAACGTTGGCAAAAATTTGAATTAATTTTAACCAAAATTATATTTGCATATTTGCTATATTGTATTTCAACTTAATGCAAGTTGCATTAAACCTGTTAATGTCATTTTTCTACTATACTCCATATAAAAAGAAAATATATGTGCAAGTTTATTTCACAACTTCAAAAAGATTTTGAAAAATTGATTTAACTTCATAATTTTACATATAAATATTATTTATATTTATCATATTTGTCTTAATATCTATTGTTATTAGGTAAATAATAATAATTATTATTTATCTAATATATATTATTTTTTATAATTTTGATTTTGTATGAAGTGAGATTTTAGATCCAAGCACATAGTGGTTATGGCAATTTTTGAATCTGTTGTGGCCATACTTCGATAATCTGAGAAAAGCAGCTCTACACTTGAGTTCAGTCAATGCATCTAGCATATGGTCATAAGATTTATCACCAAGTAATTGTTTGCTGAACCAAAGTTTTTTCCACAGATTTGCAATAAAGTTTGCTTCACTTTCAAGTTCACTCCTCCATATTGGTATAAGAAAATAGGCAATAAGAACATATGATGCTCTAGAGTTCAATCTTGCACTGTGCAATGGAGGAAGCTTATGCTACTTAATTTTTGTTAATCTTTTTTTATTCTTGAAGTAACAAAAAGCTTCACATAACTCATAAAAGAATTTGAAGTCATCTTGCCATCCTAGGTTTATGTAATTATTAGGCTCAGCTTCATATGTATAGTTTTTTTTAAGATTTTCATAGCTTTTGATTAAATCCTTTACAAATTTATATTCATAACCAGGAGTTATTGATTTATAACTTACAAAATTATCCAAAACATGTTTTAAAATGAGATCCTTTATATAGTCTGAAATTTTTAACAAAAAAACTTTGCAGAATCTACATTTAACAATATCAGAATAATTTTCTCTAGAGACATTTATCCCTTTAAAAAATTTATTGTATATTGCTTACTGACATACAATAAATTTCTTAAAAGGATAAATGTCTCTAGAGAAAATTATTCTGATATTGTTAAATGTTTTACAACTTTTGTTCATAGTGGAACTTTGAAATTTTACTTTTTGATGATTTATAAACGATGATAAGATTGCATCCGGTTAGTCGCCATTTATTTAATCTTTTTCTCAATATTTTTAATCTTTTTCTTTTTTTAAAGATAAGTTGGAAGATGATATTTTTTAATAAGAAGATGGAAAAAAATGTAACTCATTTGAAAATTTTGTTTGATAAATTTTTACAACTTTTTATAAATAAAAAAGTTGTTGATGCTAAAAATTCCAGTATATGATCCTAAATATTGTGGTTTAGTAAAGCCTCTGGTTTCCATTTCATTTTGTAGTTTTACAACTATACCATTTAATTTTCCTGTGTTTACTGCTGTTGTGTCACATATAATCATTGTAATATATTTCCATGCATCAAAATCATTTAGCAATTTTTTCAAAGTTTCAAAAATATCATGGGATTTTCCACTTTCACATTAACAATTCCTAAATTATTTTGTCATTCTCATTTTGTCATTCTCATCACAACTTACTCAGTCTTGTTTATTTTCTTTCCATCAAAATGTAGGCAGAAATAATCTTCTTTTACTATTTTAGTAATAATTTTCTTCTTTTTTTTTCCCTTGCCTTATAGTTCATCTCCATATTCCTTTCTGACTTGGAGTTTCTATTTCAAAATCTTTTTCATATAATTTTTTATAGATTTTAGCTGATCTACTTGTACTTAAAGATTCAGTTATCACAAGATTAGATGCTTAGTTCTATTGTATACTCTCTTTCTTGATTTTTTAATTTCCACTGGTTTGTAATTTTCTTGTGAATCTAAAGCTGAACCACTTTCTTCTGATGCAGTTGAACTGCTAACTGGAAAATTATTAACTTTTGCTTGTCAAAATTGTATCTTTTGCATTACAAATTCTGACTTTCAAAGGATGTAACGATACTTGTGTGTTAGTACTGTGACCAACTTCTCCTGAACTTAATAATTGTATGTTATAAAATTTTTTATCTTCCAGACTAAGCCACATACCCTTGATATTGTTGATATCAAAAAGATCTCCAAAAACAGAGCATTCTTCTTTTTCGCCAGGCTTTTTAAGATAGTTGTCATGTTTTTCTATAACTTTTTCAATTTTTCTTCCAACTGATTTTTTAGAAATACTTGGAAAGTTGAGTTTGTTCTATAATTTACATATTTTGAAAGTAACTAATTTTACTCTTTCTTTTCAGCTTTTTACTCTTAAATATTTATTTACAACAGTTTTTCGATATTCATTTGATATATTAGAAAAATCTAAAATGCATGGATAATATATGTTAGTAATATTCTATGTTTTAATATTATTTTTATAAAAAATACTTTTCTTTAAAACTTTACTGAATTAAATATAAAATTAATTAAATGAAATGTAAAAAATACACAATAATGATTAAGACATAATAACACATAATAACACATAAGTACTAACTATTTTCTGTATTTGTTTAATGTTTCAGTTCAGAGCAACATATTACACAAACACAGAAAATAGTTTTACTTAGGTGTTTTACTATGCTTTATATTTAATTTAAAATTAAATACTTCAACAATAGTCTCAACTCAATAGTATGTGGGCAGGGACATTTTTTAACTATATTCAATATTACTATAAAATTTTAATATTACCTATCATTTTCTCAGGTTTTTAAACTATGGCCAATTAAAACTGTGACAAAAGTTAAAAAAAATCATAAGCCTAATAGTCAAGTGTTATCGTGTGTTTATTAAGCTGTTACATCTCGGAATTATTTGAAAGAGTAACAAGAAATCAGTTAAAATTAGAACAAAAAAAATAACGGTAAGGGGAAAAATTTTATTCTTGAAAAATCAGGCAAGACGAGACTCGTTTTGCCTGAAATTCCGAAAAAATCCAAGCAGAAACAAACTAGATTTATTCTCTGAATTTCTGAGAATTTTTTGAAATTTTTTTATACGTTTATCTTAAATTGATTTTTGTAAACTTTATTTTATGAAAAAACCAACATTTTATTATGTATTTTATGCTTGATCAGGAAATATACTAACACTACAAGAAGTCACTTTTAAACATGACAATTACTTAAATGTCATGTTAAAAAAGTGATTAATAAGTACTTAATGTAAAATAAACTATCCATATAACGTAATAATAACCACCATTCTTGGCATGCTACTTAATGGCTTATCCAATTTATCGAAATCAATTTCATGTCACTAACTAATAAATTTTTTCCATATCTTATGCATCATTAGGCATTATTTTTTTGACATTAATTTTATTTCCTCCCATAAAAATCCAATAGGAGAAAGATCTTGTGATTGGGGAGGCTAAATCATTCTATTCAATATTTGATTGTTCTCGAACTCAGTCAAATAACTTATACAATTTTTTGAAAAACATGTTTTGGATTTAGGCTTAAAGCCAATTTCTTCTGAAAAATAAATGGCTTCCAATAAACTTATCATTTTGAAAGTGTAGCATAATTTTTGAAGCGTACAAAGAAACTACTTTTCTCATTACTTTCTCTGTTTTTACAAAGTCACTTGTGGCATTTCAACCAAAATAGCCCCACACCTTAACACTACATCCACTGTGTTTTACAGTGGATTATACACACTATCTTATACATTAAACAATTTTTTGTTTTGAACAAACAATCTTATCTTGAAACCAAAGATTTAAAACTTTAACACGTCGGCACACAGTGTAACTGTAGTTTTGCCCACTTTAACATTTTTACAATAATTAGGATTTTTAATAACGCATTTTAATCAAAATACTCCATTAGCTAATAGTGCAAAAATAAACATAAAATAGTTAAATAAAAAATAGCATTAAAAAAAAAGTTAATGTCATTCAAATAACTATGAACGGTAGTGTATGTTTTGTGCTTTTCTGGGGTCGTATTTATTCCCTGATATTCCCTGATATTATTTGGTTGGAATCTACTGAACTATTCTACTAGATAAGTTTAGACAAAATCACGATCTCCTTAGGTTTTTTGTTTCTATTCAATTTTCTTAACCTGATGTTGCTAAGTTAGTTTGTTGTGGTTTGCACTATGCCGTCTTAACTACGGTTCTTTTGGTCGTTTTATCAACAATATTGTTTTTAACCTTACCTTTTTTAGTGGTTATAAGCTATTAGTATGAATCGCATTTATTGTCTCATCTGTTTATTTTCTCACTATTCTCTGCCTACTAATTTAATGTTTGTATATTTTTTTTATCTCTTGTTAATCATTTTTTAATTACTCTGAGTTTGTTTTGCGTGAAAGCTATTGTCTCTACTAATCAGGTAAGATATATATTTCTCATAATATTGGAGTTACCACATTCTCTACCATACTTTCTACTATTTTTGTACTAACCACAAATCATCTTCACTTTCCATGTATATAAGTGTTATTTATAAGACATATTTTTTAACATCTTTGCTTCCAACAAGGCTGCGAGCAACCACTATTAGAGTTGGAAGTTACTAGAAGAGAAAAGATGAAGTTTGTAGAGCAAGATAACAATTGACAGACGACTTAAAAGATTGCAAATTATATGAATCAGGAAAGCAGGAAATGTGATAAAGAAAGCGAATTCCAAAATCTGATATTCGAGGAAAAAAACTAGAAGAATAAGAATATTTAGAACACTTAGGAACAGTCACAGTAAAAGGTTGAAACTTAACTGAATGATGATTGACAGGAGTATGGATTTTTGTAGATGGCACAAGAGAGGCTAGCTCTTAAAAGCAGTACCCATTATAGTATTTATAGAAAATAGAAAAAGAAGCAAAATTACTAGGATCTAGGATCAGAAACAAGACATAGGTCAAGTAGAGAAGGTAAATGATTCGTATTGTCTGGAAAGTAAGTTAGAAAGTTGACTATTTGAGTTAGAGATTGAGAAAGGCAAAAGTTGAGGGCCTGCTGAGTCACTGACACTAGAGCCAAGCCATTCAGTGTGATGAGCATTAAAGCTACCAACAACAAAAATATTGGCTGAAGGATAAAGAGAAAAGGGTTGGTCAATTTGATCAGAAATAACTTCAAGAAGAGTGTAGTCTTGAGATGAAGGAGAGAAATTTAAAACAAAGGAAAAGGCAATAGAATGAAGTGGTGCTAAACGAAAGCACAAAAAAGAATAGTCTGTGGACTCAAACCTAGTTTCCCGACAAATGGGTCAATTTTTGCGAATGTAAATGCCCAGTCCAAGCATGTGACTATTGGAATCTTCGCCAATTAAAGAAAAATAACCATCAACACTAAGATCACAAGATGAGACAGCTGAACTCAAATTAGTCTCACAAAGTGCAAGTAGGTCTGGTAAACTTTGCAAGAGATAAGACTTAAGAGGGAAAAAAGTTACTTCGAAGACCACGAATATTAGTGAATGATAGGTTTAGAGAACTTGGTGATGACAATGGTTTTTTGTGTTTTATAGCTTTTGGTACTTTAGTCATTTTAAAGAACTTGACTCAAAGCATAGATAGTACTCAGTACACTATTTAATAGACCGGGCAATTGCCTTACTACTATTAATAAACCCTAAGCCATAACAAACAGCTCCAAATGTGGCCTTGACAATGCACACCAAAAGTACAAACAGGGACACGATCCATGTGCAGCATGACACTGTTAGTACTCTGATATTTTTCAGCTGTTGATGGAATCAGTCTCTCTGAGAGCTACCACAGAGGAAACCTGACTACCAGCCGGCCACAGAACCATAAAACTGAGTTTCAGAGCTGTACCCTTATTAGGAGATCATAGAATGAGTTGCCTAGTCATAAAAACAAAAACACAAATGAAACCCACGCATTGAGTCAAAAAGATCCAGCATTCAACATAATATTTATATATATATATATATATATTATATATACATGCATATATGTATGTATATATAAATATATATATACATACATATATATATATATATATATATATATATATATATATATATATATATATATATATATATATGTATATATATATATATAAATACACATATATACATATATATAAACTCATATATACATATATATAAACGCATATATATATATATATACATATATATATATATGTCTATACATATATATATATAGATATACATATATATATATACATATACATATATACACATATATATATATAATAAATATATATAATATATATATATATATATATATATATATATATATATATATATATATATATATATATATATATATATATGCTATTAAGTAACATTAATATATACTTAATATTACTTCATAAAACTTCATAAAAAAATTGATAATAAAACTTCATAAAAATATTTTTCCTATCCATAACATTTAACTAATTTAATTTTAAGGCAAGTAAAGCTCTTTAGTCATGGTGAATATTACAACCATATTACATCCATAAAAGAAGCGGTAAGCTACTCTTTATTATTAACTACTATTTTCTATTATATGTGTTACTTTTATACATTACAACTGTTTATTTTAATACATGCGCATGTGTACATATCAGTCTCTTCTAGTGTAAGTGTACATGATATTTAGGTATTTGCATATTTATTCATGACCACACCACACGCATCACTTACCGCCCTTACGAGATCTTTCAGAATGTTGGAGCTGTATTAAAAACTGGGATAGGGTTTTGGGACTTTTAACTTTTGTAGTGTAGTCCTATTATATTGCAACATTGACATAACATAGAGAGCAGGCAGTGAGATCTGTTGCAAGGACACGCCCCTGACAAGTAGCATTAGTGCAGGTCTCAGGCTCCTAAAAACATCATTGGTGGTTGAAGTGCATTCCTGAAAAGGGGATCACCATTCATTCACTGCTTAATTCTAAATGGGTATTATGGCACCAAATTTTTTTTACTTACACCTATGAATTTTAGTGCTTTGGGAGCTTTTTATTATATATTTGTTACATTTACAATATTTATAAATCTTGTTGTTACACAGGTGGTTATCAGTTTTCAATTTATTGTCTAGTGTTTAGACCATGAATTTTACCAAATTTATAAGCCAACTTTTTAGAAGATTGGATATTGACACTATAGCATGATAGATTTTCTTTTAGGTCTAGCCCAGGGCAGAGCGTATATGAAGCTTCTTGACTTACTTTGCATTATGGAATTGTTCTGCTCTCAATCTTCAGTTTTCACCTATGGCATGGGTTCTGAGCGCGTTAAGATTCAAAGTTCCAACCTTAAAGTGCGCACATTTTTTTTTTAAATTTTCATATTGTCCTTACTATCATTTATTATAATTTTCTTACAATGTTACTATTTATTTATTTTATATTGTATGATACTTTTAGTTATGGGAGCCATTATAACACCAGCAGATTATATAGAATTGTTAACTCATAGGCCATTGTTTATTATTTACTTCAGATGACTAGAGCGTGAGTTATGATTTCCCCTCTCCTTTTTTTGATTTCTCTAACTAAATAGTCTTTACGTTCATTTCTGAATCTTATCCAATAACATCATCTACAATCTGATTTTATTATTGTATCTCCCAGGTCTACATAACTAGACAGCTCCATTATTCACTTTTTGTGATCATTGCAACCCAAACAGTTATAAATATTATCTATCTATCTATCTATCTATATGTATATATATATATATATATATATATATATATATATATATATATATATATATATATATATATATATATATATATATATATATATATATATATATATATATATATATATATGAAGAGCTTATTGTGAAACAATGACAAGCAACAAAAACAAATGTTTGAGAAAAATGACTTTTAAGTTTTATTTAAATCTATAAAATCACATTTTGCAGTAAGATGATTTTATAAATATAGCTCCAATTTTAAGAATTATGCCTTAATATCTTTTGGCTATTGCGTATACTATTTATGATTATAAAAATCATAATAACTCATTTTTGAAAAAAGTGTGGCTTGTCAATGTTTCACAATAAGCCTTTCATATATATATATATATATATATATATATATATATATATATATATATATATATATATATATATATATATATATATATATATATATATATATATATATATATATATATATATATATATATCAATTGTAGGACTTCAATAAGACGCAAAAAAAATTTTTTTTGTAACAAATATAATAAAATGTAGGCTGAATTGATTCACGCCACTAATTGATTATCAAAAAATATGTTATTCAGTTTTGAAAAAATAACTTTTTGAAATAAAATTAATTAATTAAAGCATTAAAAACATAATAAATACATCTCTAGGACATGTCATCAACATCTACATGTCATCAAATACATGACAAATATTTTTTTTTAAGTTAAACATTTGAGTAAACTTTATATGAAAAGTACACCACTGCAAGTTAATTAACAAAATTTAATAGTAATTAAAATTTAAAATTTAGGCACTTTAAAATAATATTAAAAATCATATAAAAAATGTGCATTATATGACAAAAAGATAATCATTTAACTGATAATGTCATGAAATCCATGTAGATTAAAATTTTATAACTATAACTAAATTGGCTAATTTTAGCAACAAAAAACTTTTTATTCTAGTCCAAAAATTTAAATTACTCAAAGAAAAGGCTGTTTGGTTGCCTTTAAACAGGTAAATAAGTTGAATAAAAACAGAAAATATGAAAAATGGATATTGTCTACAGGTAAGGCTGTCGAAAATCGTGAAAATGCCTGACCTGATACCTGTCAAACAAATGGGTGGGTACCCGGGTACCTGGTAAAAAATAAGTATTTTTTATAACAGTTATACAATTTTTATAACAAGTCCCAATTACAGTTTAAAAATATTAGCATGCCCACTGTTTCGAGTGCCAAAAGATACAAGTTATCAATTCACCACATCCCCAGTCGAGAAAACTCATTCTGATGGCATTGAAGTTTGCTGGTATGCACATGTACTTGTGTGCTATAACAGCAAGCTTTGGGTAACGTATATATAAATAACAACTAGCTTTTACAAAATATTTGTTACAAATTGATGAACAATTTTCTAATAACATTTTAAATAAAATACAAAAAATGTTTTGATATATGTAATGTTTTGATTAAACTTTTTATATGCACAAAAAAAAAAAAATCTTTTTACACACACTTAAAAAAAATTAACTTTTTTTTTGTGTTTAATTAAAATGTTTTTTAAGAAGAAACTAAAAATATTTTATGTATAATATAATTTACAAAACTAAAACTTGGATTTTTTGAAAGAGTTTCAAAATAAATATACTATCCATCTTCCAGGTTTTGAAAGAGTTTGGTCCAAGAAATAAATATTATAGATGAGTTAGAGGAGTTTCAATTTATGTAAAGGATAACATTGTACATAGTGTGAGGTTTATCATACCTAACATTGTACATAAGTGGGTTTCTAAACAAAAAATCAAATATTTGCTACAAATGCTACATGATGTCTCAATCAAATATTTGCTACAAATGCTCATTAATCTTTATTTTTTTTAGCTTTGTTTACTTTTCACAAAAATTTGAATAGATGTATAATTACGCAAAAAGTTTGATAAAAATGAATCCAGGAAATCAACGGTAAAGTGAATATTTGGAACTTTTGATAAAAGAACCAGTGAAACTAGTTCAATATCCTAAGATAGAACACCGAAGAGCCAAAACCAAAAGAATCAAGAAAGCTAAAGAAATCCAAGTAATGTCAAAAGAGTTCAGAATTTCTGCTTGTTCTTTTAAACAAGCAGAAATTTTGAACTCTTTTGACATTCTGAAGAAAAGGCAAAATTTGAAATTCTGAAGAAAAAGCAAGAATTTGTGCTAAAAATAATTTGATAAAACAAAAAAATAAGACAAGATATGATGATAACGTAAGTTACAATTCTTGTAAGAGTCAGACTCAGATTCAGTGTCACCGACCGTGTAAAAAAAGTTGAAATAAAACGTTAAAACCGAGGTCCGTTGAAACGTTGAAACCGCGGTCCTTGTAAAAAAATGAACCTTCAATTCTGACTAATTCTGAGAATTTAGGAAATGAAAGTGATGAAAATTTCCCGGTCTCAAAAAAAAAAGGTGGCGCATGCGCAAAAAGATCAGGTGACAAAAAAAATTTAATGAAGCGTGACCAAATGTATATAAAGCGTGAAAAAAAATGAAATGGGTTCATAACGAATGGAATCAAAAAACAAACCGTTACAACAATTTCAAACTCCAACGACCGTAGCAGTAGTTCGACCTTATAAACAAGATCCTCCGATAGATAATGGTGGTACACACGACTCGCATGGGAATCATATTCGAAATTTTGAAGTGTATTAATGCATGGAAAGTAGCGTCGATAATAACACTTTCGAGTTTATTTATTGTTATTGTAGCAGGAGGATATTTATTTGGAGCGTTACTAGGAGTTTTTATATTACTTGGAACACTGTTGGGATTTTATATTTGTACTAAAATAATAAAAAACAAAGTGTAAAAATATATATATTATAAAAATATTATTTTCCAATTCTATTAATTCCGTAAGAAATTCCACCAGAGATAGCTCCACCCAAAACAGCTTTACCAATGGTAGGTAGAAGAGCGCTAGCAAATGCTGGTATAATGGCTTTAGATGCCATTCCTAAAAGAGGTCCAAAAAGAAATTTTCCACGCATTCGTCTTGTTCTATGTCTTTTATTATGTCTTTTATTATGTCTTTTTTTATGTCTTCTTTTAAACATTTTTTTATCGCGCTATCAGTGATGATAATAACAATGGACCTAAGAATGGAAGAAATCGACCACGCATGCGTTTTCTTAAATGTCTTCTTAATCGTTTTCTACCTGCGCCTTTTAACGGAGGTAAATAAACTCTTCCTCTTCCTCTTTTTCTATGCATTACGACATGTTTGAGGACGGTTAAAGTAATTATATATTGTAAAGTCGTGTTTTTTTAACATGATCAAATTTAGTTTTTTGCATTTGTTTTTTTAAGCCTCATACCAAGGGTAAATTTTTAATTTTTCTTAAAGTGTCTTGTATTTTCTTTGTCTTTTAAATCGCTTTCTACCAGCTCCTTTTAAAGGAGGTAAATAAACTCTCCCTCTTCCTCTTTTTTTATATGATTTTTTTTTTATTTTACAAGCGGTGCAACACCCTATTTTACGCATTGCGTTGCTTTTGAAGATAATCCAAAGCGTAACCTCCTACGTTTGATTTCAAAAGGCGTTTAGCAAAATTTTTCACTTTGGTAATAAATTTTCCTTTCCCTCTACGAGTTTTATGATGTCGACGACGGTGACCTCTTGTACGTCTGCGAGCCATGAACGCGACAAATAAAAAAAAACAACTAGATTTAAGAAAAATTTTTTAGAAATAAATAGCCGTTTACTTATAAAATAATAAATACAAATAGGGTTTGTTTAATAAAATGACAAATGTTTTTCATAACAAATTAAGACGATTTAAATTTGGTAGGAATATAGGTGACTTGAGTGTCGTTTCCTGAACCTTGTTCTATAACTTGAGCTTGATATTGCATAAATATAACAAGTACACCTTTAAATTGTTCTGTAAATTGCACATTGATTTGAAACGAATTATTTCCAGCAATAGTAGCAGGAGGTTTATCGTTGATAAAATTAAAATCGCTAGTGCTATCGATGACTAAAGGTTCTGTAGTGTTAGTAGTACTAAAATAGAGTTTAGGAGTTCTTAAAAAGCTATCATCGTCTGCAGTATAAAAATCTGCAATATTGTTAATATTAAAAGTAGAGGGTGTATTTCCTTTAAACAAGGAAACATAACTTTTCCAAAGGAACAATTGATCGTCTTGCTTTGTCAAATCGTATTCAGTAGTATCACCTGCTGAATTAACATATGTTCTTCTGTAATTATAAAGGGTGATTTTTTTAATCATGTTGCAAGCCATTTCAACGGGTGTAAAACAACTTTTGCTTAAATGATCGCTTTCTTTTTTTGAAGTAACAGAAAATATAATGCTGTGAGGTACAAGATCTGCTGTCTTTATACTTCCCAAATTAACAGTGACTTCCGTCACATTTTCTACATTGGTGACAACTTGTTCGTAGTGAGCGATACGTAGTAAAGTATACATTTCGTCTTTTTTACTGTTGAGATATAAAGATTTTTCCAAGGGTAAACTAGGTTTGAGTCTATAGGTATTGCAATAAATCATTGGGTTTTTTATAGCTACTCCTACATTAGCAAGAGCTGTTACTTGTGCGTCTGTAATAGGTCTAACCCATTCTAATAGTTGATTCATATCGTTTTCAATATAAAACTCAAATCTTACTTGTTTATTTTTTCCAAAATATTCTTTCATTTGAAAAATTTCACATATTAAACTCAAAGGTACTCTAAATTTACAACCTTTTTCTGCAGTCATAAAAGCATTATATCTATCTCTTAGCGCTGTTTGATAACCAGGAGCTACTGGAGCTGGTGTTCCAGTAAGTGGTCTAATGAGGCCATTAGGGTCTGCAGCTTGTATAAGCGTTTTGGTTTCAGTAAAAGTAATAGGGGTTGTATTTTCAGTTTCTTCTGTTAAACCTAAACTAGGATTAATCCACGACTCTCTAAACGCTTTTGTATAACTTTTTTTAACTAGCATTGTTTTAAATCGATCATAAGAACGATTAATGATAGCGTTGTTCGAACAAGTAGTATTATTTATTTGATAGTTGGGATAAAATTTTAAACATTTAAATAAGGCTTGAATAAAGTTGTAGCAAAGACAGACTTTGTTGACTAATTCATCGTCTGTTGTAGGTGTAAATCTTGTTTGCGTGTTGACATTTTTATAAAGAAATAAATCAAAATCTATATAATAATCGGGTAGATATGTCCATTCGTTGAGTATAGTGGTAAAAGAAATTAAATTAGCCATGTCAGAAGTAAGATCGTAAGAAAATTTTTGATTATTAACAGCAATGACTTCATCTTGAGCTTGAGCTGTTTGAAATCCAGGATATTTTTCATTTAATATCGCTTTATATTCAGCACTAATATTACCACTTGTTGCTTCTTGCAATAAACGATTTTCGTGGTCTGCTTGTGCCAAAACATCTTCAATAGTAATATGACCGTTTGTATTGGGTGTATAACGATTGCCGTCACCGTCTCTCACATATTTAGCTAACGAACCCATTTTTTTTTGAAAAAAAAGAAATAAAACATTTTTTTCCTATTTATTCATCTTCTGATTCTGAAGTAGTTTTTTTAAATGGTATTTTTTTATTTTTAACGTCTTTTAAAGCACGAGTGTAACCAAGTTCAATTAGACTTTTTTTATTCAATTTTTTTTTCTTTTTGTCGTTGTTATTCTGCATGAGTGGACTTGATAATATGGCTCTTTGTTGAATAATACAGTTTCTACATAAACCGTTTATCTTGTCAACAGCATTGACTTCTTGAAAACATTGCGAACAAATGTGTAAAGGACTAGATTTGCTTTTAGGTTTTTTTTCAACAAGTTCTTCTTCTTCTTCTGAACTTTCGGTTTCAGATTCTGAATATTTTCGTTTTTTAGGTTTGGATTTGATTTGTTCCTTTTTTTTCCTATTCTTGGGAGGTTTTTCTTCTGGTATTTCTTCTTTTTTATTTTTGATTTTTTTAATTTCATCCAATTCAGATTTCATGTTTTGCAATTCGGATTTGGTGGAATATTGAGTTAGTTGATTTTGTAATTGTTGCATGTGATTTTTAATTTGAGTGAATTGTTCTTTAGGATTAACTTTTGATTCTTGCATCATTTTTTCTTCTAAATTGACTAAATTTTTATGATATCTTCCTTTGGCGCACAAGAGACTCATTTTTTTTTATGTAAATAGGTAAGAGAAAAAAATAAATAACAACTTTTTTTTCTTTTTATATTTTCTTAATCATAATAAAAAATAAAAGACATTATTTTATACTAATCAAACTAGTTAATTGTAAAACGGAACCATTTGAATCTTTAACGTAGGATTAAAAAAAACGGTAGAACTAAGATTATTAAAGGTGAGCGGTTCAGATTTTGAATTAAGAAACGACCATCTTGATTGTTTCCAGTCGTCTACATCGTTGATATCAAAGGTGGATAATTGTCCTTGAATAGAAGGATTACGATTTTTTGTAAAATCAATATTGGTGGTCACTTGAGTCGAATTGGTGTAGTCTGTTAAATTGAAAAAAGCAACAATACCGGGAACATAAATTTTGTTCATATACATTCCACAATTTATAGCTTGATCGCATTTGATAAAAATATAAGTGTCTGTAGTCGAAGGAAAGTTGGAAACAGTGTTATTAAAATTACTAATTTGAACTAGAGCACATCTTAAGAAAGCGAGTCTTTTTTTTTGAATTTTAAAATCTAGCGACATGGCGTTGGTCATATTTTGATCGACTTGCATAACAAAGGGATTGATTTGTTGAGTTAAACTGTATTGATCTCTTTGTAAAAGTAAAGTATAAGGTACAGGATTGTTTCCAACAGGTTGATACATTTTTAAAATGATATTTTTTAAAGGCAAACTGTCTGTCCAAGTTTGTATAATCGTACCGTCGCTCTTTTTTTGATAAATAAATTGACCGGTGAGCGAAGTGCAATAAAATACCAATTCTGTTAGATTATTTCCTTGTAATATAGCTTTGACACTATTTAACCATGTTTTATGAGTCGGTGTTGTCGCTCTTTCAAAACTAGTTGTAGTGACAAGAGGTACTTTGATGCTATTTGAAAATAGAGGTTTGGTTTGTTCGCAATAGATTAAAACTTCAATAAAAGTTTCTGCGTTATATTTAGCAATTAAAGCGTTATCGCCTGTCCACATTTTGACAATGTCATCAGGTAAGTTGGAAGGTAACACTTGAAAGGTTCGCCAATAATTCGGTTTTATTTCGGGTTCGCCAATAATTCCGGTTGGGGAAACATAATTGATATCATAATCTGAATAGGAATTATGACTCATTTTAAAACCTAACATGTTTCTCTTAAGGAATACGCTCAATTTAATGGGTGATAATAATTTTCTTTGGAAGGAGGGTAAAGAAAAAAAAGTATAATAATTGGATACTCCGTCAATAGGTTGGGGAATACATGAAGGTATACCTTTGGGTATATTTGTAAGATATTTACTAAACATGTTAAAATCGGGTCCTGCATAAGTATGATCGGCAAAGGTCAAGTTGTTTAAATTGAGATTGAGTAAATTGTTTGTTACGTTTAAACTTTCGGTAAAAACATCCATCATTTTTAATTCTCTTTCAGGCCATATGACTTGATCGACGTTAAAAAAAGGTAATGGTAAAGAAGCTAAAGGTATATTTTTCAAAGTATAACGAAAATATTTTCTAGATGATCTAGATGAAAGAGGAAACCATATTTGATAAAAACTTGTTAATAATTCTACAGGTTCAGCTCCCAACTCGGATGATGTGACATAGAGTAATCTGCTCGCCGTTTGTGCGCGAATACTTGCAAAAGCAGCTTTAATAATATCTGCAAATTGTGGTAGTACCATTTTTTCAGTAGTATAAACTCCGGGCGTAGCGGGGTTTTTAGTATCAACGTAATCATTCCAAATTTTCCATAAGGCGTTAATATGAATATTGACATTATAAGGTATGTTGAAATCGTTTAGATTAGTTTCTACGTTATATAGGTTGCCTTCAAAAGGTATTGTATTGGTGTTGGTTAATATTTTTAATAAAAAAAAAGCAATTTGCCACGGTACAATGTGTTTTGTTTTTGATTTTTGACTTTCTGCAATAGGTAATATGTTATGAATATAAATATCTAAATCAACACTAAGAATATTATCATCGGCAGTTAACGGTCTGGTATCCGAAAGTAAGCTTCCCGAAGATAATGAGGGGTTTTTATAATTGGGTGTCAGCATGATGTGAATAAACGGACGAACAAAAGTATCTTCTACACCGTTTAGAATAATCTGTCTTTCGGGTGAAATAGCTGCTATTTCTGTTGCGGTTAAAAGCGGATGTTTTGCATATATTACAAAATTTTTACTAGTGTGAGTGTTTAAGGATAAGTTGTATATGTTGTCGTATAATGATCTACTACTATTATAATTATATTGTAGTAATTTGGTAAAATCTTCTAGAACGTAGGCAGTTGCAGATGTTCTGTTTGAAAAAAAACCAAAATAAGACAAACCTATTTCTTGTACGGTTGAAGTCGAACTAGATCGAATAGGTTGTAAAAAAGAAGGGTTGCTTGCATATTCGTTACTTTTTTTATAATACCACAATAAGTTATAGTTGGTTCTGTTAGCAAATGGGGCGGTATTGACGTTGAATAAATTTTGTTGTACATTGTTGTTTGCATCTAAACTAAACTTGATCATGGGCATATTGACTACAGCTGTTTTGTATCTAAGTTCAGTGTCAGGATCAAATAATAATTTTGGATTAAAATATTTTAATGATGAAATTTTAGCATCTTTATTATAATAAGTTGAAAAAAAGTCTGAAAAATAGAGCACTCTATTTAATCTGGAATTATAAAGTTCCAAGTTTCTAATAAAAAAATCATCTTGTCCGCCATGGGGTGTCATAGTACCAAAGAGTTTACTTCCACCTGTTGCATAAAAGGACCACATAAAATTCAAATGATCGCTACTCATGTTTTCCATATCTAATATGTCATAGCAAGGAAACGTGTCACCTGGTAAAGGGATATGATTAGCGTACAAGACAACACTTTTTGTAACAAGATAAAAATATTTTATGGGTCTTGTAGGATTAGCAATCATGTCGTTTTGAATATCGCACAACATTTTTTTTATAGCTGGTTTGGATTCCATTCTTAAACCGTAAGCGTTTTCAGAAAAAGATAGACTTTCGTCTACTCGAGTTAAATTTGTAGGTACGTCCATACTGGCTAAATGTAAAATGGTGTTATTTTTAAATGTGGGTTTGTCAATATCGTTAGGTGTCAAGGGTAAACTAAAATCGTTCAAAACATTATAATGCACGCTAGCTTGATTTTTATTTTTAATTTCGCTAAAATAATACGTGCTACAATCATATTTATTTACATCTAAAACATCGTCAAACGTTAAATTGTTCATTTTTTCTTTTTTTCTTGCTGTTTTTTCTTCAAAGGTTTTAAAAATGTATTAACATATTCGTTAAAGTTTTTATAATAAATGTCTTTGTCTTCTTCGTTAACAGGTAACAAATCTTCTCGTTTTACTTTAAATGTCTTATTTAAATTGCCTACTATTCCCACTTTATAAATATAAACGGGTAAATAACCTTCGACTGAAGGGTTAGTGCGCTGAGAGACTTTGATAATAATTACTTTTTTGGTCGTGTCCCAATACGGTTGATCGCGAGTAGTCGATTTGCTAAAAGTGTCTTTGGGATCTATTTTATATTTTTTCAAATAACATTCGGTTCCAACGGAGAGAGGTTTGTATATTTTTAATTTTTCGTTTTTGTATTCTTTTTCTACTCGATGTAACATGTTGGAAGAAAAATGATGTCCTCGTCTTTTGTCGTCTCGGTATTGATCGACTAAACGAAGAGCTTTACCTTTGGCGTCGTCAGCATCCAATTCATCAGGAGCGATTCCACTCGTGACTCGTTCTTTTTCGTTGAGTTTTTGTTCCATGTCCTCGATATAAAAACTCCAATTCTTTTTTTGAAGTTCACCTTGTTTTTTTAATTTTTGATAAAGTTGTTTTAATCGTCCTATGGTGGATTCGGCCAAGTAAGCTTTTCCATAATTTTTAGAACTAAAATGAACAATGTTTTGTTCATAACACCATTCTTCCATTTTGTTGTTAAAAAATTCACCACCTTGATCCGTTTGCAAGTAGATAAACGTTTTATCGTCTCTTTTAATGTCTTCAAAAATATGTTTAAAACTGCTCAGCACTTTGTCTGCTGTTTTTTTACTGGTGACTCTCAAATAGACTTTTTTAGATACTCCATCTACCACAACTAAACAAAATTCGGGTCGATGAGAAGCAAAATTTAAATTAAAACTGTTCATGTCGGCCAAATCAGCTTGAAAATATTGTCGAGGTCTATCGTACGAATATTGATGTGTTTCGTAAACATAAGGTTTGCGAGGAGCTTGTTTTTTAGCGTTGACATCGGTTGTTTTTTTAAAAAGCAAAGTAACGTGTGACCAAGCGGTGATGAGTCCGTTCCATTTGGCATAGATGGAATTTTCTAAAAGCGCTTTGAGTTGATCATAAAATTTCAAATCGGTTGGATTTTTTTTTAAAGTGTCCAATTGTAATAAAACTTTTTTATTTTTGGGTACTTCATAAAAACAAAACAAACGACTCGATAATTTGGTCAGTTGATCTTCTACAAGATTATCAATAGCATCTCTCAAAACATTGTCCATTTTTTTTAAAAGTCGGTATATTTTGTTATCGGAGCTTTTCTTTTTCTTTCGTCTATATTTGTAGACGATGATCTAGTAGGTGGTTTTTTTGTTCTTAATCCTAAACGACCACTTCTAGTTAACATTGGAGTTTCAGTACTAGCGCTAGCAGCTGTTGGTTCGCTTTCTGTTGTTTCAGGTAAAGCAGTAGCTCCTAATAATGTGGGATCAGTTTCAGGTTCAGTAGTTGTGTTTGTTTCAACAGGTTCTTCTTCTTTTTTAGTTTCTATCGGACCTAAATAAGGATCGGATGCTCGTGTTCGTGGTTCTTTTTTGGGTGTAGGAATTTCTAATAAGGAAGACTTTGTTAAAGGATGAGTGAATAAATTTCTTTTTTTAAAATGGGTAACATGTTTTAAAGCGTTGGCAAAATTTACAATATTATTAGAATCCATTTCAAAACATTTTTTATAAGACATTAAAAGTGAATTTAAACGAATAAGATGAGAATTATACATTGCACCCATTATCATTAACATTTCGAGCAAACTTTTTTCTTTGATTGTATTTTCTGTACTGTAAAATTGATTCGAATTGGATTTAATATGTTGCAATAATCCCAACATGCCTCCTTTTGCACAAGTTTGTTCTACTTCTTCTTTTAATAGGACAACATCTGTTACATCTCTAAAAGGTAAAGAAGGCACAGTGTTGAAAAAAGTTTTGAACGTCAAATAGACCATTGTTTCTCCGATGGCTCTGCTAGCTAACGCGTTTTCGTTATAGTTGTTTAACATTTGAGCAAATATATCTTTATTAGGTAATAAATAACTGTTGGCTTGAATGTATTCTCTCAATATTTCAAATTTATCACCTCGAAACATTTCGCCATAGTGTATACATCTTTGTTGAATAATGTCTTTTGTTTGTGTTAATATTTCAAAAGCTCTACTTCCACCAAAACTTTTATCGCTGAGAGATTCGCTTTCTATAAAACTAGAAGTCATAACAGTGTAAGGATCTCGAGCTAGAGCACTAGCATATACACCTTCGGAGGTTAATTTAGTTTCGTTTCGGAAGGGTATGTTGTATTTTCTAATAAAACTCCATAATTTGGCAAAAGTAAGTTGTCTTATTTGATAATAGTCGGCTACTATTCTCATGTTTGTTACAGAATGAGAAGAAGTGAGTAAAGTTAAAAATTCGTTAGCATAATAGGAATATTGTTTTGGATCGTTTATTTTTTCAAAGGCAAAGTTGGTGACATTGTTAATAATACTAGCTATAGATTCTTCTACATCTACGACGTTGGCTAGATATAAAATATAAATTTTTAAATTGTTTAAAGTAGCTTTTTCGTTTCTCGGTTTGTAAACGCGTAAAGAAATTTGATGCGAACCAAATCGATAATTGACTTGATTTTTACACATGTCCACCAGCTGTTTAGCCAAGTTGGGAATTTTTTTTACAGATTCGCTTCGATAAAGCTGTTCTAGAATTTCACTTGCATTGGCTGTTTCGTGAAAAATTAAAAATTTATTAAGAGGTGTCAAAGTGTAAATTTTTTTATTAGCCGATGGAATAGTGTTCAAAGTAGTAGAACGCGGTAAAGTGTTTAATGTAGATTGAATAGAGGTGGGTGGTGTAGCGGTAAGAGCGTTGTCTTGAATAGGAAATCTTTTTAAATTTCTCATGCTTCTCAAAGATTCGCTTATATTTCTTTGATCGATTTGATCATTAAAATCGCTTTGTTTATTCAGATTTAAAATGGATTTAAAAGCGTAAGCATCACCTCCTACGTTGAGATAGGTTTTCCATTTTTCTTGATCGCTGATTAAACTTGTAGCTATATCACTATCGAGCATAGTGTCTAGAGGTAACAAAGCATTTAAACTTTGTTGAAAGCTTACTTCGCCAGCAATTTGATTGTCGAGATTGATGGGATCGGCATAATTGAGAGAAGAAGGCAAATCGTATCTCTGGATAAGCTCAGAGACATTGGATGTGTTTGTTTCGCCAGATTCTAGGTTACTTTGTTCGTTTTCTTGTTCGTCAATTTGTAACAATTTTTTGTTAAAAACATCCATGTTGTAGGCATTTTTGGCTAATACCTTACGTAAGGTTAATAAAGGAGACTCGTGATAAGGTCTATATCTATTCATGTTTCATAAAAATACAAATTATTTTGAAAATACAATTCTTTTTGACAATAATCAACGTCAAATTGTTGTCTTAATAAATCGATTACAGTTTTTGTAGGTTGTATAGTGTCGAATGAGATTAATTTATTAGCGTAATAATTTATAATTTCGTGATAAAGTTTAAAACGAGTAGAGTTGAAATATTCTTTTAAAACGTCGTAATTGTGATAAACAAAGTCTGATATAGCTTGATTTTTATCTTTCATTTTTTCTTTTTTCATAATGACTTTTCCGTTTTCGTTAAATTTTGGATACGGATACAAATATTCTTTGACAAAAAGTTTAATTTCTATACAAACGTATTCTTGAAAAGCGTTTTTTATTTGTTGTCGTTCGTGATCCGATAAAAGTTCGCATTTTAACATTTTTACAGCGTTAAAACGCGTCAAAATTTCTTTCATCCATATTTTAATTTCGTTTTCGTCAATGTCTTTTCTTCTATTCATTTTGGGAATAAATATTTGTCCTCGAACAGCCAACTTTTGTCTCATGGCTTGTCGTTTACTCGCTTTGTTAGAAGGATTGCAACATTCGTAATCGTTTTGTAAAATTCGTAAAAATTCTTCACTTTCCCAATCATGTAGAATCAGAGGCGTGTCCACTGTCTGAAGATTCGTCTGTAGATTCGTCTGAAGATTCGCACAATCCATATCGTTTTTGTCTTTTAATTTCTTCGAGTAGCTGTGTTGCTCTCTCGCTTTCACTCCATTTTCTTTTTTTTATCGTATTTTCTTTTTCCTTATTTATATCCATTTTATCTTCTTCGCCGGGTTTATTCTCCTTCTCTTGATTATAGTTGTTGTGATGCGATTTGAGATAATAATGATTTTTTAGATTAGGCGCTTTTACGTAGGGAAAAGATTGAAAACTAACAATTTTTTTGTTCACGCTCATGTCTTTATAATCAAAGTCCAATTTACCTTGAGCGTCTACTGGAATAAATACTTTTTGTTCTTTACTCGTAATTTGAGTTCTTAAGCTGCAACGGAAGAGTTTCTTTTAAACAAAGCCAAATGTCCGTGTTGATTAGAAGTTTCTTTATTTAACAAATCGGTGATAACGTGATGATGCATTTTGCCGGTCGAAGGAAAATCGTTTTTAAATATTTTTTCAATTTCGCTGTTGTTATCAAAAGAAATGATACATTTGTAATGAGACACTAAATTGTTCCAACATTGACTGGCTTTAGAAGGTACGGAATGAAAAACGGTAATGGTACCTACTCCGTGATGAGAACCGCTAGAACACGCGCTAGTGTATTGTTGACTTTTTAAACAAAAAGCGCTAATGTCATCAAATAAAAGTATTGTTTTTAATAAACGGTGATCGCTATTTTGAATACCGTATTTATCTTTGGAAAAACCAATAGCTCTCTGTATTACCGAATCTAAATTTTCTGGACTGTTCACTGTTATAATCTGATACGCTTCTAAATTATTTTTTGAAGAGTCGATAATATTTTTCCATGTTTTGTGTTGACAATCGCTAGGTTCTCTCATTTGTATCACAAATAACATTTCGGCATCAGGAAATTTTCCACAATGTAATAAATCTCTAGCCATAGTTGATTTTCCACTGTTTGTAGGACCTGTAATAATTGTATTTTCTGGATAGACATCTTGAGTAGGTTTAAAAATATTAAATTTTACTTGCGAATGGGTTTCATCGTCTTTGAGTTCAGTTTCTTTTGATGTTCCTTTCAAATAGAAATCATGAAAACCTTTTTCGTTTAATATTTCGGTAATAGATCTACCATCTTTTTTTTCTATAAGTTTTTCTATAGGTTGTTCTACAGTCTCTATTTTTTGTTCAAGAGGTTTTTCTTCTTTTTCTTCCATTTTTTTTTTTAACTACGAATAAAAAAACAAACATTTTTTTTAATTTATATCCTTTTTTTATCAAAAAAATTTTTACAAAATACGGTTCAAAATAATTTTTTTAATGTCCATTCTTGGTATGTTGTTCATTGCGTAAAGTAATTGTTCTTTAGTGCCATTACGATTCCATATTTTTAACATTTCAAAAGCTTTTTCTTCGATATATCTGTAATCTGCATCAATAAGATCCAGTTCTTGTTCACACACTTTCAAATATCTTCCACACGTTTTCCAATCTCGATTTAATCGTTTTGCCACTTCTGTTAATACTATATTATCCATCTTTTTTATTTTCTAAAAGACAATTACAATTATAATGAATACTATTGTATTCTTCACAATGAACACAATCTTCTTCATAACATCCCACGTGACACTCGAAACATAAATATTCAACCAAACAATCAAAACAGCAACTTAAAAATCCTTCATGAATTAATTGTCGTCCGTTCAGAGTAATGAGAATCAAACGCGAAGTATAAGAACCGTTTTTTTTATTTTTAAAATAATGAATTTCGTTTTCTGTATTTTCTACTAAATAAAAATTTTTAAAACCAATTTCTTTTAATTTGTTTTCAAGTTGTTGCGCTGTCCATTTTTGTTCTAAAAAATAAAACACCATTTTTTTTTTATAATCATAAAAAAATTTTTTTTTACAAATTTATATTCTTTTTAAGATCGTATAATAAAGGGATCAAAACTTTTCGATTAAACATGGCCATTGTTTGATAACGTTCTGATTGTTTTATAATATTTTTTTCAATTTCAAGTAAATTTTGAATATGTTCATCGCTACAAAATTTTTCTATATCGGGTAACACTTTTAAATTGGCTTCTCGTATCGGTTGCAAAAGATAATGATCACGAATTTCGGTCATGACTCCGTCATCAAAAACATAATTTTTTTGTGTAAATCTTTTTAAAAAATCAATAGTGTGCGTTTGTATTTTCACTTGTTTGTAATTGACACTCATTCTATTTTGTTCGATAGGTTGATTTTCTTTTATCACTGAAAAAGGAACTTGTTTACACAATCTTTTGGCAGCAAAGGTATCGAATCCGTTGACATAATTTGAAAATAAAAGTTTAGAATTGGGTACTCCTTTAGCTCTATTTTTATAATAATTTTTTTCTTCGTCTCCGTTGATGCTATGAACGCTATAACATTTAGGTCCCATAGCAAAAGCTTGTGCAATGTAATAAGGAGGAGGTATTTCGTTTTGAAAATGATCCGTTTCTTTGGCGTAAAGAGTGGAATAAAAAGGATGAGTCGTTTTATAATTGGAATAATCCATCCAACGATTGCCAAAGTTTGAAACAATCCATTCTTCTACCTTTTCTCGAAACGTTGTGGAAAGCATTTTGTGTTTCTTTTGCGTAATAAAAAAACAACCAGAATCAGTATCTGTTACTACTAAATGTTTTTCAGCTCCATGATTTCTTAATACTTGTCCCAATTCCCAACTAAAACGTCCTACATTAAGTTTGGCATAAGATAAAATTTGTGAAGCTACAATACGTAAAGAGGTGTTTACGAGTTTGCATTTTTCGCTGGTTGTTAAAATGAGAGCGTTTTTATGATCTTTCGATTTTAAAAGTTCAAAGGCGTCTTTCATTTCATGATGATTGTCTTGATCGTGAAATAAAATACTTTTGGTTTTAACATCTGTCATTAAACCAAACAAAGTTTCTTTAAAATAATCATCATAACTAAAATCACTCGTTTCGTATTCATCTAAACATACTTTTTTTTCAAAAACGTCCAATTTATATCTTTCAGGTTCAACACCGATGAATTGTGATCCGTTATATAATAAATTTTGAAAATGAAAAGGGAATAACTTTTTAATATTTTCATCGGTTTGACCTTCTTGAATTAAAACACGACGAATGTTTTGAAAATTTTCAATACTATTTTGAAATGCTTTTTCTTCGTGGTTCATAAAAGTAGTATTTAGTTTTTGTGCAATTTGTTGACTCAAAAATCCGTAATGACCGTTAATTTGTAATTTGCAAGAAGCATCCACTACCTTGTCGCCCTTTTTAATAGCTTCTTTTCTTTTTTCCATATTTCGTTTTACCATTTTTTGAGCTAAAGGATAACGCCATAGAGGAAGCACTTTGTAAATTTTTTCAACAATGCATCCACAGCACGTAGTCAACCATATTAAAGTGTCTAAAAATTCACACGTTTCATGCGAACTTAATTTCATGACCAATTTAATAGTTTTGTCTTTTCTATACCGTAGGTTCCATTGTTTTTGAGATAACGTTTGGATACAATTTCAGTGGGAGAATAATCTTGAAAGGATATAATTTCTTTTTCTACCATGGGTGAAAAACCTCCTACTTGATCTTGATACTCTGGTTTCATAGTAATTTGACAATGCACTAAAGCGCTCGTCGAGAAACCGTTTAAATTAACGCGATGATATTTTCGAATCACATCGTCTAAAGTAATACATTCCAAATCAAAAGAATATTTCATGTGAAAAGGTAAAGGTTTTAATTGAGCTCCTCCGTATTGTCCGTTTTCGTCCATAAAAATTAAACAACCTCTCAATTCGCTGTTTAATTTGAGTTCTTTTATTTTAGGTTCAAAGTAATGTATCAATGGCAAACTTTTGCGTACCGTTGGTGGACATACCGCCTCGAATACTCTTTTCAATCATTTTTTGATGTTCGTTGGTCGCAGGATATTGGATTGGAATTAAACTGATGGTAGAATTGAGTTTACTGGTATAACTAAAAATGCTAACATGATTTAGAATATGAAACTTGTAAATTGAAATGTTCTTTCGTCAAAGTCAATCATAACAGAACCTAATACGACCGTATCGAGTACAGTATAGATATGCAATAAGGATTTTAAAGTTTTTAAATTCAAAAAGTTCCACAATTTTTTAACACCTTCGTAAGCTTCTTTCAATTTTTTAATTTCTTCTTGTAAGTTTTTAGACTTCATTAAATCGTTTTGAGCAAATAATTCAATCGGTGGAAATGTTTTATATTCAATGTTTAAGAGTTCGTCTGTTATTTGCGAGTAAGGAAATAATGTTTTTTTAATAAAACAGTTTTTAAACTCTAAATTGTCGGCTAAATCATTTACTTCGGGATGAAAAGGTCGTAAATAATGCAACATGGTGTTGACAATTTGATGTTGTGCTTTTTGTGACAACATACTACTGGCCTGTTCTAAGGAACAGTTTAAAATTTTCAAACTATCTACAATTTTAATATGTTTACCGATGCAAATAATATTGACTTTGCTTACATTTTTAGATATAACAAAAACATCTTCCATGTTGCTGTATTTTATAAAAGCATTAAAAGGTGTAGTTTCAGATTCTGCCAAATGACCGTATAACGGAATATCCAATATTTTTTTTAAACCTTCTACAATCATAATACGATTATCAAAAGAAGCATTGTGAGCAAATATAGGACAAGACAAATGCTGACTATATCTACCTAAATTTTTGTTGCAATAATCGTGAGCTAATCCGTACACTTGTCCTGAAAAATGATCGTGATCAATAACAAGATAATCTTCAAAAGCGTTAAGAAAAAATTGGCATTTATTTAAAACTTTTTCTCGATTTTTTTCATCTTCAATAAAATCAGTTAAATTAAATTGGGTTTCAAATTGTTTATTAAAAGCAACCAACATGGTGTGATACCATAATTCGTAGACGGGTTGCTTGAATTTTCTCATGAGAAACAAAAAATGAAGGTTGTCTGTATATTGTTCACCCGTTTCGTTAATACATTTGCGAAAGATTTTGATTAAAAAGTAGGGATCTTCTAATAACTCTATATCTTCTTGATTAAAATAGTTTTCAAATTGGTGTTCGGTCATGATAAGCAAAGACAATTGTTTCATATAATCTACAAGTTCAGCAGTGGTGATTCTCACATAATCACTCAATAATCCGTTAGTGGCAGGTAAGTGTTGAAATTTTTCCCACCATCTACAACAAATGTAATACAAAGTGGAGACTCGAAATAAATCTTGTTTTATTTTTTCAGCATCGTTGTCGATTAAATAATTTTGAACGTGACAAGGTAACATGAACAATTCTAATCGTCCTACTCTTTGAAACACCATGTTTACAACTTGAATTCGCTTGTCGTTATAAATGCGAAATTCATTATGATTTAATCTTTCCATTTCTTGAGGAGTCATGTGAGAAAATTTATTTTTATAAACATCAGATTGACGTATTTTATCTACAGGAGTTCTACAAATAGAACAACAAGGATTTTCTTCTCGCCATATTAAATCTCTTTCTTCACTTGATATATTTAAATTTTCAAAACGCGGTAAACATATTTCATATGTAAATCGAACCAAAGTATCTGCTAAAGCAATGATATCGTAAACTCTCAATTCCATTTTTAATTTTTCATTATTTTCACAATTTAGTTTTTCCCACAAGATACGTCTGTGTGTCTTGTGAAGTAAAGAAACTCCTGGTTGAAAATAGTCTGGTAGACAAGTTAAAGGATTTCTTTCTAAACTTTCAACCGTATTTTCATAATAAAAAATCCATTGAGTAATGACTTGACCTTGTTCGTCTAAACCAAAACATTCTCTTGCTAATTTTTCATGAATGCATTGAATCACAATGGAATGACAATAATAATTCAACTCAGATAAAGGTTTCACTTTGGAAGTAGCATTTTCTTCAGACTTTGTAATACTCGTTTCGCAATCAAAAGTCATTAAAAATGGAAACAAGTTTCTACTTGTACACATGAACGAATTTTGTGGTCGATAGTGAGTAATGCAATCACCGTATGTAAATTTGTCCGGTTTATAATAACCTTCGCATTTGTGTTTCTCTGTGGTAAATTTTTGTCCACAATCAGAACATTGAAACAAAACACGTGAGTTGTTAGAACAAAAATACTTTGTAGAAAATTTTTCATTCAACATGCTTATAGCGTGAAAAGAATTATTTTTTTGAAAAATACAAATTTTGATCGTGTTGATTGTTTTTTTTCGTTCATTGGCTTTATTTCTTTCTTCGTCGTTAATAAATACTCTTTGAGAATCTTGATCGTCTTTGGTAATGTTTGCGCTTTCGTAAACTACTTTTAACAATTCTGCAAGAGAACTTTTATATTGTGATTTTAATTTTGAATGCAACAAACGAATTTTGGTGTTTTTTTTGTTAACGGCAAAAATTTTAATGTTAATACGATCAAAAGTGTTTTCGTAAGCAAAACAATGACAAAAATCAATCAAAGTTTGAAATGACGTATTTTTAGATTTTTCTTTTATTTGTTGTAAAACGTCTTTCCATGCTAGAACATTTTGCTCTTCTTGATCTTCAAAAAGAAGTTGTAAAATATTTTCTTCAGAATATAAATCTGTAGTGTTTTTTTCCAACACTTTTCTATTCCATTCTTCAACGGTGCTCACATTCCATTGACGAATCAACAAAGACACGAGAAAAGCAGAATAAAAACATAATCCTGGTTCAAATAAAATACTATAATCTAAAAACATTTTCTTTTTTTGTTGATAAGTCAGAATAGTATAAACAGTACTTTTTAGTGTTTTTTCCCATTGTGTTAAAGAATGAGGTCTATACCATTCGCCAAACCATTCGTCTATTTCTATCTTCTTTTGTTGTTTTTTTTCGTAATATATTTTATTGTGTTTCTTTTGGTTACTTTTTCTTCGTTGTTTTAGTGTTTCTTTCTTTTTTTCATAATAAGTTTTGTTGAGTTTTTTCTTCTTTTTTTCCATTTCTTCTTTTGTTATTCGTTGTTTTAGTGTTTCTTTCTTTTTTTCATAATAAGTTTTGTTGAGTTTTTTATTTTTTTCCATTTCTTCATTTGTCATGTGTTTTTTCTTTTGGTTACTTTTTAGTGTTTCTTTCTTTTTTTCATAATAAGTTTTGTTGAGTTTTTTCTTTTTCAATTTCTTCATCTGTCATGAGCGTTTTTCTTTTAAAACCAGACAATTCAAAATCTCGTAATTTCATAATGGATCTTTCTGTTAAATTGGAGAAAGTGTTAATTTTAATATTACATAATCGTATTATCTTCCATCCGCTGTCGTTTTCTAAAACATTAAAAACAGCTCGTACATTGGCATCTTAAATAAAACGCAAATTTGTCGGTCCTTCTAAAGGTTTAATAAAATAAACAGGTGAATTGTAACAACGTTTCATTATTTTACAATAACCATTTTCAATAGACTTACAACACAAAGTAACAATATTATAACCTAATAAGAAATTTTGAAACAAGTCAGCAAAAAGAATACTGTTTTTCATTTGTGTTTCAAAACCTTGCATTGTTTTTTGTTCAACATGATGAACAATTTCATCTGGACTTTGAGTTTCTGAATAAAGTTGTGATTCTTCTACAATATCTTCATCTTTATAACGATCTTTAATGTAAAAAAAATGTTCCGTGTATATACTGTTATTACTAAAACGAGTTTCCTCAGTTTGATATTCAAATTTCATTTTTTTTAAGAATCTAAAAAAAAAAAAATTTACATGTATTTTTTATAAAATTCCAAAACATCAGAATCAACAGTAATACTTTTAAATAGTGTTCGTAAATCAAATTTATTATTAATAATTATAAATATATCGTTCAAATTGCAAACTCGTGATAAGAAACATAATAAAGACTATTAATAAAAGCCTTTGAATTAAATTGAACAACGGCTTTATTCATGGTACTTCCTTGTGCTTTATGAACCGTAAAAGAAAATGCTAATTTTAAGGCAAACCAAATCTTGAGCCGACAGCATGAGAGCAATCTGAAATTTCTTCTTTGACACATTCAATTTTGACTTCTTTTTTATTCATCATCACCCAAACTGCATTACTTTCTATTAAAATAACAGTACCAATAGTACCATTACACAAACCTTCTTCCACATTAATATTTCTTACAAGCATCACAATAGCACCTATTTTAAGATAAACAGCTGCCGGAATTTGAAACGAGCATGGAATATTTCGATTTTTAATAACATCTTTAGCATAAAACCAATACCCTTCTTGTTTGATAGTTTCCATTTTTTGATTGTTATAAACATCCACTTCGATGTTTGAAACAATCTCGTATATTTAGAGTTTAAATTTTCATCTTTTTCAAAACAACGTGTCATAAAATAATCAATAGTTTTGTCTGAAACTTGACCAACACGTAGTTCATTTAAAGCTCCAAAAAATTGTTCGTCGTCTTTTTGTCTAAAACATTGAGTTAAAACCAACACTTCTGTCATGTAGTGTGTGCCATATTTGTGATTTAAAAACAAATTGACCTGAAACAGGTGGCAACTGAAAAAAATCACCACAAGCAATCACTTGTATACCACCAAATAATTCATCGTAACATTGTCTAATTTCACAAGCTATCTAATGTAATAAATCAAATGTTGAAGCGCTAATCATTGAAATTTCATCAATAATTAAAACATCAGTTTCCAACCATGTTTTTTTAATGTCTTGATGCATATGTCGTTTATAATAATCGACACTTTTAACACCAGTTTCTATACCAGCAAAAGCATGTATGGTGACACCATTGATTAAATAAGATGCTTTTCCTGTACTCGCTGTAATATGTATTGTTTTATAAATTTGTTCGCTTTGAGCTATTTGGTTGACAATATAACTTTTACCGCATCCAGCACCACCAGTAATAAAGAAATTCTTTCCTTCATCAAGCCATTGAAGTGCTTTTTCGTCGTTGCAAAGATAACATTTTTTTTTATTATTTTGCTGAAAAAAAAATATTTTTTTTTTATTTACTGAAAAAAATACATATAAGAATATTTGATAAAAAAGAATAACAAAATTAGTTTAACATTTAAATTTGTTCGTATTTTAAATAAAAAGTCACTATCGTTTTCGTCTAACAAAAATTTCAAAGATGCCATTTCCTCGTCAGTTAAAGTTTTGCCATTTTCTTTCTCCTCGTCAGTTAAAGTTTCGCGAATTTCTTTCAACAAAGAATTCATATTTACAATCTTTTCCAACATTTTTTTATTTTCATTTATATTATTCATCTAAAAAAAAAAAAAAATTTATTTCGAATATAAAAATATTACACCATATTTTATAAAAAACATCATATATATAATGTTTCTATTGATCAGTTTTTCCAATTTAGTTGAAAAATTGTTTTTGTTCCCATTAACAAGTAATAAAAATTTCACAGCTGACATTTCATCTTTGTTCAATACATTTATTTGTTCATTATGTTTGTTTAATAATTCCAACAAGTTGTTATTTTCATTTATTTTATTCATCTAAAAAAAAATTGTCAATTAATAAACAGAATTATAACATTTTTCACAAGATAGAAAATGAACAACTTTCACCATCAAATTCTCTATGCTCATCACACTCTTCACATTCGTTTAAATAATGTTTACAATTTTCAATTTCTTTACATTTTTCTTTTACATGGTTTAAAACATCTTCTTTACATTTTAATTTAAAAAAATCATAAAAAACATTCAAAATTTAAATTCAAATAAATATGATAATGTTTTTTAATATATTGAAAAACCATCAAAATCAATATATGAGGTACTCGTTTCATTTCTTGAATGAAAAAATCATCCCACTTGTACTCACCATACCATTGACATCGACGACATAAAATTTGTTTAGAACTAATCGCATGTATTCGAATTTCTTCCAATGTAGCTGGGTGAGCTCGATTGAATTGGTATATTTTTTCCATCAAAAAATCCAAATCATTTTCTGTTAGTTGCATTTTTTATTATGTAATCTAAAAAAAATAAAGAAAAAAAAATACATTAATAAAAAAAATAGTTACTTTAACGAAACCATCGATATACCAAATTTTTATTAAAAGTACAATTGTCACACAAATGTTCAAAAACACAATTGTCACACAAATGTTCAAAAACACAATTACATTTAACTAAATCACGTATTTCATGATTAATAAGACCAAAAATTTTGTTTAATAAATCAGACGATAAAGCAAGTTTACTAGAAGCTTTTATTATCATTAGTGTAAAATTCTTTTATTGAATCCTCACAATAACTACAACATAAACAAAGAAAACGATAATCAAACACAGGATCGTATTCTCCACATTGACATTCAGCCAAAAATTTAATCTTTTTCTCTTTATTTCTATAAATTTCCAAGAGTTGTTCTTTAGTTAAATCCATTTTTTTTGAAGCTATATCCACACAAGAACAACAATACATACAAAGAAATGATGGTTTGTATTCGTCACATTGACATTCGGTTAAAAATTTCTTTTGTTTTTTATAATCTTTTAAGATTAACTTTTTAGATAAATCCATTTTTTTTGAAGCTTTTAATATAATAGAATAGTTACACCACGATATCTCCTCTTGTTCCATTTTTTATTATGTAATCTAAAAAAAATACAAAAAAATGTATACAATTCATTATAAAAAATGGAATTCAAAATTTGATATAAAAAATGATTATATAAAAAACAAATATAAAAACAAATATATATATTAATTACAAAAATATAAAAAAATGTTTGTTTCTATCAGATAAATATAATTATATCGACAAATGTAATTATATCTTTAATTGTTTTACAATTCGTCATCGTCCAAAAATATAAAAAAATGTTTGTTTCTATCAGAAAAATGACGTTCTGTAAATGTAATTTTATCTTTAATTGTTTTACAATTCGAACATAACCTTTTACATTCACAATTCACTAATTTCGAAATTTGGTCTCGTCGATGTTGAATAATTGATTCTATCAATTCTTCAGAACAACCCATTTTTTTTGCATTTAACATTATGTTAGTTTCCATTTTTTTTAATAATCTAAAAAAAATATAAAAATTATATACAAAAATTTTATTATTAAACAAAATACAAAAAAATTATTAGACAAAATACAAAAAAAATAAAAACTATATACAAAATTTTTATTATTTAAATATAACATCTAAAAAATGTTTATATAATGTTTCATAGTCTATTTTTTCTTCACTCAATTCCAAAGCAATTTTTTTACAATCATAACACATCATATCGCAATATTGTTTTTTATTGTTCATATCGCAAGTACAAAAAGCCAAAAAGTTCAAACTTTTTTTTGTTTTTTCTGACAATTCCAACAAGCTCAATGTATAATTTTCCATTTTTTATTATAAAAACTAAAAAATACAAAAAAAATGTATATAAAGTTTTAAATAAAAAAAATATATAAACAAAATGCTATAAAATTTAATATAAAAAAATTTTTTTAAATAAAAAAACAAAAAAAAATATAAACATGTTAAAAATATAAACAAAATACTATAAAATTTAATATGAAAAAATTATTAAATAAAACATTAAATATTACAAAGTTTTTAAATAAAATTCTATATACAAAATGACATTATTCAATTATTTCTTCATAGTCTCGTTTCCTTCTTAGAGAGTCTCTTTTTTCTGCCATTATAATATGTCTCGCCATCATTAGACAATTCTTACACAAATCTCTTTCACAAGCACACGAAGCTAGCTTATAAATTTCTTCTTTATAATAACGAAAGTTTTTTTTCGTTATCGCTTCACTGAATCCCAATTTTATACTTGCTATTTTTATATTTTTTTCCATTTTTATTATGTAATGCTAAAAAAATTTAATATAAAAAATTCAAATTTAATATACAAAAATTTAATATCGAAATTTAATTATTCATCCATATCCATCCATATTTATCTATATAAAAAGGTGGTTCATATTTCAACACACAATCACTATTTTCTAATATTTCCAACACAATCTTTTTACATTTTCGACACATATTATGCGATTTACAAGCACACGAAGCCAAACTATTAATATCCTCTTTATAATAACAAAAATTATTTTTCATCAACACTTCAGGCAATACCAATTTTTTGCAAGCCAACTTTATATTTTTTTCCATGTTTTATTATGTAATCTAAAAAAAAAATACATAATTAAAAAATTTTACCAAAATAATAATAACCAAAAATATTTCTTAGTTCGACATAAATGTGACAAGCATTTAAATTACAAAATACACATTGAGGTGAACATTCACAATCAGCAATTTTACATAAAGCATCAAAAACAAAATTACGTTCTTTACAAATCACTTTAAGTAACGTTGTTGAAATCCCAATTTTTTTTGAGACTTTTTTACACTTTTCAAAAGTCTCTTCATTTAACCACCAACCTTGAAAGAACAAATGTCCAAAACTTTCTAATAAAAGTTCTTTTTCAATTTTAAAAATTTTTTCTTCAGAATATTTTTTCAGTTTTTCAGGTTTTAATTTTCGCACTTCTTTTACAAAATTGACAAATTCTTCTTGAGTCATTTCTTCTTGAAACAATTCTTTAAGATGATAATCTTCCAAACTATCTTCTTGAAACAATTCTTTAAGATGATAATCTTCCAAACCATTTTCCAAACAGTGCCATCCATTTATAGAATTCAAATAAGTTTGTCTTATACATTCTAGAAGAAGATTGCCGTAACGAAAAGCATTGTTGTCGCGATCAATAACAGCAAACCTTCCATCTTTATTTTTAACAATTTCAAATTCACAAACCACAACCATTTTTTTATTATGTAATCTAAAAAAATACAATAAAATGATTAAAAAAATGACAATAAAATTTATTTAAAAATGATATTATTGATGACAATTTTTTTTTCCACATTCATTGCATAAATAAGTTTAGTCTTTTGACATTCTTTATGATGACACAATTCTATGTATTGACAAATTGTTGGTGTTGTTGCCATAATGCTGTTTGTTGGTCGAACTATTATTTTTACCATTTTTTTATTATGTAATCTAAAGAGAAAAAAAATTTAATCAAAAAAGGTACTCAAATATTCCATTGTTTTTAAAAAAGAAAGTTGTAATTCTTCGCGAATACGTATTGTTTTTTCAGTCTTGTTGACAAAAGAAAAATGTTTCATTATTTCTTTGCGAAATTCAGGGACATTTTTTTCAATATACTCAAACATAGCCAAATCTCTTTCTTTTTGTTTTTCTTTATCTTCTTCTACCTCTATTTTAAGCCATTCAATCTCTTTTTGATTTGTCGTAAATAATTTGTACATGGCTTGATAATACAGTTGCAAAGTTCTCAATCTGTTTATAAAACCATCTTTTTCAGCATCTTTTCGTATTAAACGGTTCAATTCGTCTACTGCTTCATTGTTGTCGTGAAAATTTTTAAAATCATCACCATATTCAACAAAACATTTTACTATTTTATATTCAGCAGCAACATCTGCGTTACGTTTATCCAACTTTCTATATTTATGAGAGATGTATTTTCCACATTTATAATCTCGAAAGAAATCCATATTTTTTATTAGTTTACCTAAAAAAATACAAAAGTTATTAAAAGTATAAAAAAAAATCAAGTTACTCGATATAAATATTTATAAGAAGAAGCGTAAAACAATTTTTAATTGTTTTTTTAATATTAATCTTTCTTCGTGCTTTGAAATGTAATGAAAATTTTTCATGTCCACGTTTACTTTCATATAAGAGAACAAGGCTTCATCTCTTCTTGCAAATTCTTCCTTTTCTTTTTTTACAATAAATTCGTCTTCTTCAATTGCAGCATTGCAAGTGACAATCATGAAATTGAACATCTCTATTAAAAATTGACGTATATTGAGATATTTTTTGATGAGCTCGTTATTTTTATCTATAATTTCTGTTATTTTATCAAGTTGTCCCACTATACCATCTTGATGTTCGTCATTAGTTAAAAATTCTTTAACAATAACAAAATGAAAATAAAAAACAGGTGATAATTCTTCCAAAAACTCCCACAATTTCCGTTCAGAATGATGTAGTTTGTAACATTTGGTAATCCATTTGATGCGATCTTCAGACCATTTTTCATTATTCATTTTTTAATTAATCTAAATCTAAAAAAAATAAAAAAAATTATACAGATAAATGTTTAAATTCATAATTTAAATCGTTATTACATTCAATATGTTTATAACTAAAAGTTAACAATTCTGAAAAAATTTTTGCAATAGTTTGTAAACTCAATATATAATTATAAACACTACTATTCTTTTCCATTTTTATAGAATCCATAAATAATTTTTCTCTACTACCACAATCAAGCTTAATTTTAGAAAAAATATCCAAATAACAATCTAGTTTATTTAAACTCATAACTTGAATTGCTTGCATAAAAAAACTCTTCATATCATTAACATCTTTGAGCACATTACTAAATGAGTCTGTTTGATACATGTTAACATAAGCGAATATTCTTGATAAACGCCCATATTGTTTTTCATCATGTTGAAAAATACTATCCCAAGTAAAGCGTGTAGGCCAACAATCCATTTTTTATTAGTTTTTCTAAAAAAATAAAAAAATAAAAAAAGAAGAAATGACATAATTTTTACTAATCTAAAAAATAAAAAAATTTTACAAAAAAATATTTTACAAAAAAAAATTATTTTCCAGTGGAACCAAAACCACCCTTTCTTTCTACATCTTTAATCATTGACATTTTTACTTGTCCACAAAAACACCCATCAAATTCTATTACATTTTTTTCAGCTTTAAACATTTTTACAAATCCCATTTGAGCGATGGCATCTCCACGTTTAAACACAACATTTTCTTCAGAATGATTCATCAATAAGACTTTAATTTCGTCTTTATAATCGGCATCTATTATGCCTGGAGCATTGAACACTACCACACCATGTTTAAAAGCAATACCTGATTTTGAATATATTTGTCCTACTAAATTTGAATCCATTTTATCTATATACACTCCAGTATTTACTAAAACACGTTGATGGGGTTGAAGTATAACATCCTTTGAGCTTCTCAAATCAAAACAAGCACTTTCTTTTGTTTCATAAAAAGACCATTCATGAATATCTGTAATTTCAAGTGATTTAAACTCTTTATTTTCCATTTTATCTATCTCGCTGTCTTGTCCAAAAAGATGATAACCTCAAGTTGTTTTTCCACTCTTTTTATATAAAATAGTAGTCATAACAACATTATCTCTATCATTAAAAACAGAATTAAAAGTGTAAAGTACAAAGTTTAAAGTTCATCGTACCACACATTGAACTTTAGACTCTTGATTAAGGGATTAACATTTTTCTAAAAAACTTGTTTAGTACTTGTTTTTTTTTAATCTCTCTTTTCAACTGAAATAGTATAAAAAGAGTTCATTTCCATTTCAAAGTTCATTCACAACACAACAAACATCAAAAAATGACAGAGTTTGAAATTGTTTACTGCAATGATAACAACTATGTTAAATTTGCAGATCTAGCAGCTGCAACTTTGTGGCTCATTGAATTTAAAGAAGAAAAAAATGTGAAAGAAAAACAATATTCTACTGTTCCTCTTAAACCGTTGGCCCAATTTAACTTTAATAAAAAAGAATTGATTTACAAACAAAAAAATGAGGGTTGTGAAATCTTGTTACCATGGCGATATAGAGAAATGTGCGAACTCAACAAAACAAATTATTTGTTGAGATGCGAATTGAAATTGACTAAAGACGACAACACATTTAAAATGAACAAAGGCGAACTCACTTATAATGCGGTGTTTAAATTCAATCATAACAAAATGACCAAAAAAGTATTGGAAAGTTTGATGATGGCTATGGAAGAAGCTCAAAACAAAGCCTATAGGCAAGTAGCTTACCCTAAAACTCGCATATTAAAAACGATCGATTTTAGCAATTTTAGTATACGATTAGCCAAAGAAGAAGACGAAATTTATACTACAGAATATGCAAGACAGTTGGCTATAGAACCCTCTTTTCATAATTCGTTAATTAAAAATGGCGTTTCACGAAATTTAAATCAAAATTTAAAAAGAGCTTCTCTCGAGCTTGCTGAAATTGAAACAAAAAAAACCAAAGTCGAACCAGAAGTACCAGAAGTACCAGAAGTACCAGAAGAAGAAGAATAATTTTTTTTTAAAATAAAAATTTTTGTAATTTTTTTGAATTAAAAAACCTGTTTAATATCAAAAAACTTGTTTTTTTAATCTCTCTCTTTTCCTATATAAAGGGTGAAAAAAACAAAACACTAGTTCATTTGTGAAAGAGAAAATGACTAGCAAACAACTCGACGAAAGTCTTATCAAAGCTGTTCAACTTTTTTATCCAGATAATGAATTACATCCTATGTTGTTTGAATTTCACCATTTAAATAACACGTATGAAGAATGGCAAGACATTATCTTTAAGTATTTAAAAAATTTTAACTTGGAATTAAACTTGGAAGAAGAAAAATTTAAGGATTTATATTATATTTTTATAGCTAAAGACTATGAAAATAGACTTGATTTGTTTGAAAAACCATCACGACGTTATATGAATTTTGTAGAACAAGCACCATCATGGAGAACAAACATGCTCGAAGTATGTCGTCTGATAAACGATGATTTTTTAAATGTTATCAAAACAAGTGTAGAAAAACAACACGAAGAATTAAAAAAACAACTAGAAGACTTTCTTAAAGTATATAAACTTTATTACAAATCAAAAAACATGGAAAAACAAACTTCGTGGAAAAGCAAACTTAAACCCACTTTAAAGTATTATTTTTTGTTTCCTTATCTATCTAACAAATGGGAATATGATCAGTTGAAGAAAAATTGTAAACTGTTAAATTATGTTGTTCCAGCTTGCATGGACCCACTCCCTTGTTTTTCGTTTGACGATAAAGTTTTTCATAATGGTTATTATACCTTATACACACCCGTTCCTATTTATGAATATTTTATACAAAAAAAAGTACATCAAGAAGGAGATAAAGTGTACATTTACAAAGCCTTTGAACGTTGCAATTTTCACGAAAAAAGTTTAATAGAAATGTTTCCCACAGCTCAATGGTTTTTTTTCTTTAAGAGAAACTTTAACATTTCAAAGATTTTATACAGAAAAGAGGACGAAGTTTATAATTATGAAAACGACAAAATAGTATCGAAACAACCTATTCACACAAACAATCATTACACCAAATATTATGTGACTGCGGAAGAAGGATTATAAACAAGACAATTTTTTTTTATTTTTTATTTTTTTCCATATCAAAAAGTTGATATACAAGATTATTTATTTTAAATATATTTTCAAAACATTCACAAGTGTCTTTTTTTAATATGTAAATACATTGAATGTTGTCTTTTATAAATTTAATAAAATTAAAATATTCATCGTCATAAACGTTGCCATTTATTGTAAATCCGTTTACATAATCTTCCAAATACAATGAAAACATCAATGTTTCATATCGAGGGCAGTGATGACAAGCATTTGTTTTATCTTTGACATTTGAAAAATGTTCCAAGCATTTATCTTCGTTATTGACATACATAGGCAAAAGAGAGATTTTTGGAAAGAACCACTGATTTAAATCAAACGAGAGTATTTTAAGCTCATTTATCGCATTTAACACATCTTTTTCCATGCAACCACCTTTATAAAATACAAAGTTTCGTTCATATTTTGAAAATTTTTCTTTTAAATAATCGATCACAGATGCGCAAAATATGATTTCACTTGTGTATTTAAAACTAGGATAGTACTCTAACCCATGTATGTTGTTTTGACAGTAAAAAAATACTTTTTTATATTTTTCATCTAATTTGTGATAATTAACACACGGAATGACTTGCGTGTGAAAATATGTTTTATCACCGATGGATCGTAAACACAATTCTCTAACACAATTTTTTCCCCACTGATGTCGTTCAGTGTTGGTTATAAATTCCAAATCTAACAACCACAACTAGAAAAAAAAATGCTTTTTTATTAAAAAAAGAAGCGTATTCTTTTAATAAAACGAATAAAAAAGTATAAAAAAACAAATTTTTTTAAAAATATTTTTTTTTTACATTTTTAATTAAAAAAAATGAATCGCGTTGATAGCATCATTAAAAAAATTCACAACAATTGCGCAGTGTGCGCGCTCGATGAAGTATCTAAAAGATATAAATATTACGAACACAAGTCTGGAAATTCTTCACCTTCTTCGGATTACGTAGAAGAAGAACATTTTACAGATAAAAATTCGTTTGAATTTTTACAAAATGTACTCAAATCTAAAAGGATAACATTAAATTCTTACAGTATTGAAAAATGTTTTAAAAACAGCGAATTTAATAATTTACTCGAAAATCCTCAACTTTGTTCTGTTCATCTCAACTACTTTGATGATTTGAAAGAAACCTATGGCGAACCTTATGTAATAGAACTCTATAAAACCAAGCTTACTCTTTTGCTGCTAGAAAGAAAAATCAAACCACCTATGATTCTAACAGAAGGCGATCAAACTGACGGTTTTGTGGATACGTTTACTTCAAAAGTAATACCTACCATTACTTCTTTGATAAAAAAACTAGATGATGCTTTAAAAAAGAAGTCTGTTAAAAGAAACATTGAAGGAATTATAAAGGAAGGAACCGCCGATAAAAAAACTTTATTTGTTAATATATTACACGCTGTTGTAACACTATTTATTGCGAGTTTTTTTAATTTAGAAAAAGAAGAATAAAAAAAAAATGGCTACTGATGATTCTTTGTCTCGTTTTTTTAAAAATTCAGAATTTAAAAATTATTTTATAGGAATATATGCTTTTGACGAACTAAGTCAAACAAAAACACACATTCATATTATTCAACAAATGAAAAAAAATGGTTCCTTTATCATTTACAACAATGAAACTACAAAAGACGCAGGTCAACATTGGAGAGTGTTGATGAAAATAGACAAGGGTCATTTTTTTTGTTTTGATAGTTTAGGTGAAGAAAGTGTATTGCAACAAATTCCAATTCATTTAAGATTTAATAAATATTTGTTTGAAGCAGTAGAAGAAGTGAATAGCAATATACAAATCAACACGATTAACATTAACTACAACGAAATTGAAATTAATTCTTATATACGACAATCCAATCATTTTCCTACAGAATGGACAGCAGAAAATCGTGAATTTTATTGGTTTACCAAATTTATTTTAAAATATAGCGAAATTACTGGTAATCAAAATGTATTTTTTTCATACAATAAATTTCCTTTTCAATGGAATGATAGTAGTTTATGTGGTGCATTTGCCGCTTATTTTGTAGCTCTAGTCTTTCGCAGCGAAAATGTATTATATACAGATCAAATATATTTACCTTCGTTGTGCAGACTGTTAAACCATTATTTTTTTGAAGTAACAACGCTTCATGCCTCTTCACTAGTTCAAATAAATCTTTATTCATTTTTTCAGTTTATTAAACACGAACTCTTTCCACACCTTGATAACACTGCTAAACAACTGTTTGAAAAAGACATGCAGTTGCATTTTTATATGAAAAAACAGGAAAATCTGGAACGTGATCTTTTGTCTATGAAAACAAAACAAATTCCTTTACATTATGATATTTACGAAAAACAATTATTAGCTCAAAATGCTGCTAAAAGATTTTTAAAAGATGCAGGATTCTTAAGAACAAATTATGAAGGTACGTGGGGTAAGTTATCCCTATTGGATATTCAAGCCATTCCAGCTGTGATGAACGAGGAAAACATTTATTACATGATGCAAAATGAAATGGATAGAATTTACGCAAACAATTATACGCGATTAAAGACTGCCAATCAATTTTTAGATGTACCTATTGATGATGTCATGACTAAAAAAGAAATAAAAAGGCAGATTGCTCTGAATTTAATATAAACAGAATGAAGAGAACAGCACACACGCTATTAGAAGAAATCGTAGAAGAAAAATGCACCACGTGCAACGGATATGGTGAACTGTTTTTCGTTGTTTTAAAAGAAAAAAAAAATCAACATTTGTTAAAAAACTGCACTATCCACGTTGTAAATCAAGAAGTATGGATTTTTAATACTGTTACCAAAAGATCTGCAAAAATACATCTTTATAAAATAAATTGTTTAACTTGCAAAGGAAAAAAAACTATTCTAATAAAACGATATAAAAAGAAACGAGAACAAGAAAAAAGAAACAATTTGTTATATGTACATATTTATTCATTTAATGAATTAATATAATATTTTACAACTTTTTTTTTAATATACTTCAAACACTTTATCCGGAGGCATATAAGGGTTGGCAGGTTTTGTAACAACAGGAACAGGAGGCGTTTTTGTTTTTTTGCCTTTCCACGCTTTTTTTATACTGTATAACAGCGAACCCACTTGCAATGCGTTAGTTACATTTTTAGGCGTGATAAAATCGGCTAATCCTCTTCCTCTTCTGCGTATTCTCTTTCTATGACTTTTACGTCTTTTTGATCTCAAATATCTTTTTCGCTTAAAAGCCATTTTTGTTGACAATGCTCAACATAAACTAAAAAATGTTTCAAAGGAAGTTTAAAAGTTTCAAAAGGAACTTCTTCATATATAAACTCAATAATAAATTCATCGTTGAAACGTGTTACTTTAATAATTATTCCCCGTTGGTAATGATGCGTCAATGAAAAATCACCCTTTGCTTTACTATTTGTTTTAAACAGTGAAATATAAAAATCTTGTAATTTTGCAAACGTTAATTTTGCAAACCTCTCTAAATAATCATTCATTTTTTTATGTCTGCTTCTTCGAGTTAATTTTGCAAAGCTCTCTAAATAATCATTCATTCTTTTATGTCTGCTTCTTCGAGTTGCCAAACATTAAATGTCTCTTTAATAACATCAACAAAGTCTTCATAATTCATTTCAAATGTGGAACAAATGTGGTTGATTTCACCATAAAAAAATTCAATATGGGCTTTATTATTATCACGAGTTACTTTGATTTGTTTACTTGCATCCAAACGAAATACTAATTTAAAATCGCCTTTAACATGTTTTAAAATATCGCTAGCTTCAAACTTGGAAGCTTCTACATTCATAACTGTGTTATAAAATTCGTTTAAACAAGTTTTAAACTCCATTTTTTTTTTTTGTTTATTTTCAAATGAATATTTTTTCTTCAAATGAATTTTTTTTATTTCAAAACAAACAAATTTATAGTACTTTTTTTAAAAAAAAACAGAAAATACACTATCAAATATTTTTTTTATCAATATATTTTTGGTATTTTATTACCAATATAAAAAACACCGTCATATACATGTGATATGCTATATATTTTATTTATAATATCAAAATCTAATATAAATCCACCAAAAAAAGTAGATGTTTTTGTGTGTCCATTTTCTTTATCTCCGCTGATAATTTCAACAACACCGTTTTCATATTCGTACGTAAGAATATAATCGCCATAAGCACTTGTGTCTGTACGTAAATTTTTGAGCTTTTGACTCTGTTTTTCATTATCTTTCAATAACCAAAGACACTCTTTAATATTTTCTTCAACATAATCTCGAAATTTTTGCACAAAACATTTGTCACAATATTTTTTAATGTGACTTTTTCTTTTGGCGTGTTTACACACTATTGAATTCATTTTCTTTTGTAAATGAACGTTTTTACAGAATTGAGCTATTTTATACATGTTTTTTAATCCGATTAAACTATAGTTTTAAACAAATCACCAATTAAAGGAATACCTCCTAATAGGTTGCCAAGAAAACCTTTACCACGCTTTCTATAACTACGTTTTCGTCCTTTACCAATTAAAGAATGATAAGGTCTAGGATTAGGTTTCGATTTTCGATGAACAAAAATATATCTTTTAGCATTTCTATGCCCTCTATGTCTTCTATGTCTCATTTTTTAATAAATATTTCTGTGTTTATCGCGATCTACTTTTGTTAAAACAAAACGATATATCGGTTTTCCTACTCGATTCATTTCGCGATTTTGTTTATTATTTATATACTTGCTTTTTGTTTTTCGATAACACATCAGTGCTTTTCTACAATATTGACGCTTTATTTTTTTTAAATTTTTCTTAACTCTTCTACGTCTTAGAGTTCTTAGTTCTGTATTATTGGGATCAGTTAACTCGTTTTCATCAAAAGAGGTCCTATCAAAAAATTCAAAAAAAGCATCCCTATGAAAAGGCCATTTTCCATCTACTGTATATTTGGGTAATTTAGATGTATATTTAGGTCTCAAATTGCTTTTATAAGAAGGTGTTGAAAATAAATTCCGTCTTACAATCATACGGGAAAAATCAATATCATCTGCAGCCATTTTTGTCTTTTTTTTTAACTTTAACTTTTTTGACTTTAACTTTTTTTTGACTTTAACTTTTTTTCGACTTGTATTTTTTTATATCTTTTTTTTTTTTTTACAATATAAAAAACATAGTGTCACCCTGACACAACCTTACTTATTCTGTCTTTACTTTATCTTAGTAGGCCTACTTACTTGTGTTTTTTTCTTACAGTCTTTATTTTTTTTTTATACGGCCGTATTTTTTCTTACTTACTTACTTAACCTTACTTAGTCCTTACTTAACTTACTTAGTCCTGACTTAGTCCTTAGCCTGCTTACTCACACACTCGTTCTCACATCACTAATTCTTTCGAGTTAGTGTTTTCACTCGACACACTCACTAATTCTTTCGAGTTAGTGTTTTCACATTGAACTTTCTATACTTTCTAGACGCACTCACTAATTCTTTCGAGTTAGTGTTTTCACATTGAACTTTCTATACTTTCTAGACGCACTCACTAATTCTTTCGAGTTAGTGTTTTCACATTGAACTTTCTATACTTTCTAGACGCACTCACTAATTCTTTCGAGTTAGTGTTTTCACATTGAACTTTCTATACTTTCTAGACGCACTCACTAATTCTTTCGAGTTAGTGTTTTTACATTAAACTTTCTATACTTTCTACTACCCTCAACGAGAATCGAACCCACGACGGTCTAATGGCATGGCGTTTGAAACATAGTGCGGCGAGCGAATGCACTATGCTACGTCGACGTATTGGTTCATAAAGTTTTGAATTTATTTAACATGTTGTTTTAACACTTATCACAGAGTTTTTTTCTTCGCAGTGTTTTTAAAAAGTTGTTTACTCCGTATTTTAATCTTTTTAATCTTGTTCATAAAAGCGTTATTATAACTTTCTAAATTTAACTAACATGACACAGCATTTTCTTTTCATTGAATAAAGTTGCATCACTTTAGCTTTTATTTCGCGTTAATCTGTAGAGATTAAATTTTATACATAAAAAGCGTGTTTTTTTTGTTAACAAAATCAAAAATGACAAAAACATTAACAAAACGTTCGATTAAAAAAACAAAATATTTTTTTAACGATGAAGTCGTCGGAAAAGAAATAAATTTTAAAGAAAACGAACTATCTTTAGAAGAAGAACCAGAAATCATAAGCGATGACGATTCGGTTATAATAATAGAAGATGAAGACGCAATATTGGATTTTAATATTTTTATAAACGACCCAGACAAAATAGACTTTGTCGTAAAAAATCAAACTGTTGAACCTCCAAAAGAAAAAGAAACCTCCTCTGAAAAAGAAATAGACGAAGCTCCATTAGAATTTGCAGAAGCACCGGTCAACAAAATAAAAGTTTGTTTTTTAATATTTTTTACACTTTTTCATTATTTCTTTTCTTTACACATAAGATTTTTTTATATATTTTTTTAGAAAAAAAGCAAGTCATATAAACGACGCAATGCTATAAGAAAACTAAATTATTTAATAAAAAGAAATGTTTACAATTTGTAAATATATTATTTTTGTCTATTTTTTCGTCGTATATTTGCTTCTTTTAATTGATGTTTAATATCGACATAGGATTCAGCAGTATGAACCCAACGTTTTATTCTTTTGCCAACTCTTCCAAGTTTACGATTTGTTTTATTATCTTTATATCTGTTATTTGTTCTTCGTAAACACGATAATATTCTTTTACAATTGCTCGGTAAATACTGATTTTCAGTCTGTGTCGATGTTGAACTTTGTTTTCTACTTGTTTGTGTTTGAACTGCTTTTTTTGTTCTAGGAACTGTTGTTTTTGTACGTGCCATATTGACAGTGTTTAATGATCTAGGAGTATACCTTATTTTAGGCATTTTATAAAAAAAATGATATTTATAACTATTTATAATTATTACAATAAAATAAAGAGTATTTATTTCTAAATAAACCTATTTTTTTTAGTTTTAATAATGAGATATATAACAATAAACAATATAAAATATGAAGTGTTTAGCGATACTATCAACGATCAATTTTTCATTATTCAAAATGAAAAAAAAAAACCCATCAGTCTAGTATTTCCATACGACGCAAAAAGAGGTAATTGTTTTTTATGGTTTTTTTTCATTTTTATAAGAAAAATTATTATTTTTTAAAATACTATTTTTTTTCTAGAAAAAGAAATGCAAAAACTTAGAGACTTTAAAAACTTTGTCAGACAAAATTTTGTAGATGAAACAAGATTTTCTCGCACTCGTCGTAAGTTTTTTTTAACTTTACTATTTTTTCTTATTAAAAAAATTCATTTTTTAAAAAAATATTTTCTTTTTTTAGATAATCCCTATCCACGTTCACCACCATCACCATCACTACTATCGCCACTATCACCACTATCACCACGTTCGCCACCACAAACACCACCAGAACCCAATAGGGAAGTAGGTCCTTCTCACTGGGACTACTCTCCTCGTAAGTTAAACTTGAACCTTTTTTTTATTTTATTAAAAAGTATAAATATTTTTTAATATCCCCTTTGTCTGTTTTTTTTTAGAGAGTCCAGATCCTGAAAATACAGAAAGCGAAATTTTATGAGCTTTTGTATATATTTTTTTATAGAAAAAAATTTTTTTTTAGTTGTTATTACTATTTTGTTATTACTATTATATATATATATACATTACTATTTTTTTTGTTATTACTATTTTAATATTTGTCGTTTTTGTTAAATTTAAAATTAAAAAAGTATTAATTTTTTCTTTATATTTTTTTTGCTTATTTGAATTTTTACATTTTTTATTACAATATTTTTTAATACAATAGAATTTTACATCATTTTTTAATACAATAGAAAAAAAATGTACAAACAAATAATAAATACAATTTCAAAACAATTAAATCACCATTGGAAACAATTAGCGATTGATCTACACTTTAAAAGACACATTATTAAAAAAATTGACGTGAATTATATAAAAAACTTTGACAAAATTAAAAAAATTTTAATTCTTTATTTAACGCAACACAAAGATAAAAAAAGAGCTTTAAATCATTTATATTATGTAATAACAAGATGGGAAATTGAAACCGACAAGCAAGAACTTTTATTTAATTTATTACAATGTAAATTAGTTTTATTTAATATTTAATGTTTTTATATTTTTTAGCATAAAATAATGAATTTTACACGATTAAAACTAAAAATAGCACAACATTTACAAACACATTGGCAAACGTTAGCCGAATATCTGGACTACAAAAACCGTGATATCGTATGCATACAAACTGATTATCGTGATACTAACGAAAGAATGATGAGACTTTTAAATTTAATTTATCAAAGAAAAGGAACCGAATTCGAAGCAGCTCGTGCTTTATATGATGCGTTATGGACATGGTCAGTTGACATGACAACAAAACAAAATAATTTAGAACTATTAAAAAATATAGAAGAAACTATGAAAATAATTGAAAACTATATATTACAATAATTTTTTTATAATTTTTTTGTAATTTTTTTATTTTTTTTAGCAAACTAATATATTTAAAAAAAATGAAACAATACGTCAAAAAATGTGGATGGTAAGTTTTGTCATTTGTTTTTTCTTTGTTTTTTTTTTATAATTTTTTTATATTTTTTTCTTTTTTTTCTTTTTAGTTATGTAGATTATATTAACAAAGAGAGTCTTTGCTATCACGAGTTGTTATTGACAAAAGAAGAAGAACAAGATTTGGAAGAACTTATGGAAATGGAAGAATTAACAGAGGAAGATTATGAAAAATATTTAGTTCAATTAGTACAAGAAATGGAAGAAGAAGAATCAGATGATATTGAAGAACTTAAATTACAAATGTTGGAAGAAGAAATGGAAAAAGAAGTGGAAGAAATAGAAAAAGAAATGCATGAAATCTTAGATGAAATGGATTGGGAACAATACGTTATAGACGTTATGAATAAAATGGACAACTTACCAGAGCTTTATTTATAATTTTTTATTTATAAATATATCTTTTTTTTAGTCAAATAAAATAACAAGCATCACTTTTTAAATAATAAACTCGACAACAAGAACACCATGGTTTGAAATTGCTTTTTATCATAAACTTTTTATCGTATTGCAGCATAAGACGAACTGTTGTAATAAAATGAGATCACTTTATTTTGTAATTTTTTTTCATCGTATTGCATCATAAGACGAACTGTTGTAATAAAATGAGATCACTTTATTTTGTAATTTTTTTTCTTTTTTTTTAGACAACTAAAAAAATGAATAATAATGATGATTATGAAGATATGTTTCCTGGGTTTGGTGATTATTTAAACGAAGAAGAAAAAGAAATAGAAAATATAACTTTTAACAATATATTTGAAGAAGAAGAAGAATTTATTGAAAAGAACCTTATTTATATTTTTATTCTTTTATATGTTTTATTGAGCAATTTTGTTTATTTATTAATTCTTTTATGTTAAAAAAGACATGTATATTTTTTTATATTTTTTTATATAAATAAATGTTTTTTTTTCAGCAACTAATAAAAAAAATGTCAGCCAACATATATCCTTGCTGTTTTTGCGACAAAGAATTTAGTGCAAAAGAACTTTTACAGCATCAAGCAGATTGTTCTACAGAACAATACTCCCACGAATGTTTCACCTGTAAAAAAAAGGTACAAGATTTGTTAAACCACGAATGTGATTACGAATTTCTAGATATACAAAAAATATGTTTTTTTTGTAATACCAAAATCGATGATCAAGATTATTATGAGCACTCTGTCATCTGCTTTCAATATTATAAAGAGCAACAAAATCGTTATTTGAACCAAGTCGTTCAAGACGAAAAGAAAAATTTAAATTATTTGAATCTTTCTATGAATCAAATCATGATTAAAATGAAGAGTCTTCAAGAAAAAGAAATTAAAAATCTAAAAGAAGAAAACGACAAACTTCAACAAACTCTAGCAAAAACGAACCAAGAAATGGCAGAATTAAAAAGTCTCTGTTATGACAACATGTTGGTTTTAGCAAATCAACAAGATACAGAACATCTCAAACAAGAAATAACAAAACTTTATCATATTGCAGAAGAAAATAGCACAGAATTCTTAGCTTTAAAAAATTCCATTCAACAACCTAAAGAAGTCAAGGTAATTCAACACGTTTTTAAAGACACGCAATTGATCAAACTCGATCAAATGAATCTCAGACTGTTATCAGATGAAACATTTTATTCAGAACCCATTTACACATCAGAAGGATACCGTTATCGAATAAAAGTGTATACACGAAGTACCGTCATCAACAATCTAGCCATTTACTTTCAATTGTTAAGAGGTGACTTGGACGATGGTTTACAATGGCCTTTTACCAAAAATGTTAATATCACCTTGAGAAATAAAGAACAATTTTTTACTCGTACTACTACCAACAATAATTATCTTCAACTTTTAGACGACAGTTCATTTGATAAACCTACCACTGAATATAATGTGGCTGTTGGTTATAAGAATTTTATTTCACACGAAGAACTAAAACCATTTATTATTAACAATAATTTATTTATTACGATTAGTATACAATAACATATTTTATGTAAAAAAATGTATTTATCCTATTTTTTAAAATGTTTTTTTTTGTACTTTATCTAACATTATTAACCCTTATTTTTTTTTAGATTAACTAATAAAAAAAAATGAATACCATTGATATATTCAGAGAAATTAGTTTGGAACTAACAACCAACAACGTGCAATCTATCAAATTCTTACTCAGAATACCATTAGGAATCAAACAAACTTTAAAAAATGGTTTGGATATGATAGAATACTTTAAAGATCATACTATTCAAAGTGAACATGGTCATCTTTACGAATCATTAGAAAGTAAATTGGAATATCTACTTGTATTATGTAAAACAATTCATCGAAATGATATTTTCAACAAATACAAAAATAAAATACCACGTCTTCCTAGTTACGAAGAATGCGTTGTTAATAATCCACCTGTATATGCATATCCAAGTGCAGTTGTAGAAGCAAAACAACAAGAACTATTTCATTTATATAATCCAAAACCAGCTAAAGCACCTGAATGTGCACAAGAATTCATTTAACTCTTTTTTTTTTAGGAAAAAAAATTTTTTACTTGTATAACTTTTTTTACTTGTATTAACTTTTTTTACTTGTATAACTTTTTTTACTTGTATTAACTCCATTTGTAAACTTTTTTTTTTTTTTTAGACAACTAATTAAAAATAATGGGAAGCAACTGGGGAAATATTAGAAGAATACTTGATAAAGAAGAAATTACACTTCGTCACTTTTTACAAAGACTTCATCAACAAATGGCACGAGAAAAAAAGTTTATAGAAATAGACAAAGAAACAAGAAAAGCTAGTCATTATTTAGAATTCAACATTCTTTCTTATATTAAAAACTTTGAAAAACAAACAGTCATCTGGTTTAGTCCAGAAGAACGTCATTTTTCTTATTATCAATTTATTTTCGACAGTTTTAGTTTGAATCACTTTAACAGATTTACCCGTGAAATTCAATCACAACTTAGCTTGAAAGATTTGAGCAAAAGAACTTTGGCTTATCGACGAATTTATTTAGAATTTCAAGAGTTGCAAAAGAAAATTATTTCTTTATTTGATAAAACCAAACTACCACATAGCAAATGGAAAGATAAAGATAATATTCGTTTGTTATTTTACAGCTTTCATTCCATTGTTGATTTTGAATTTGATTCCTATTTTAATATTTTTAATAATCGTTTATTATTTTTTAATCTTCAAAGAGAATATCTTTACAAATTATTTCATATACTTTTCACAGAAATATCTTATTTTGCTGATCCAAATAAACAACTGGAAATACATTTAATACGAAAATTATATCGTTTAATCATGGAATATATAAATTGGTCACAACAACAATATTTTTATACTATTGAACCTTGTTTTATTCATTTTCAAATTGTAAAACACTATTTTTAATTTTTTTTAATTTTTTTTTTAGTTAACTAATAAAAAAAATGCAAAGAAGTAAGCACTTTTATGAATACGACATTATCCACATTGTGAATTGGTTTACATCCGAAACAAAAAATAACATGGATGTAGACTTGAAAACGTTAAAAGATTTGTGTAAAAGAAAATTGGCATATAGAAGAATTAAAATCGAATTTGAATTATTAAAAGAACAGCTTGGAAATTTATATATTTATGATGATGAAAACAAATCTTTTTATATTTGTGACTTTTCTTATGATTACGACATTAGTTGTTTATTAAATCATAATTCATTTTATTGGGTACAAAGAAAAATTATATATCCTTTATACGAAATGTTTAGATCGCACTATAATAATCGTTATATTAAAAATGAACAACTTGATTTTTTTTATAATTGTATTAGAAAATACATTCAATGGGCAATAGATCAATATTATTATATTCGTGAAAATAATTTTGTACATTATAATGATATCATTTTATATTTATAGACAAACTAATAAAAAAAATGAAATACGGTTACAGCAAAAGAAAGCCAAACAAAAAAGTGAAAAAACAAATGAAAGGTATATTTTTTTTCTGTATTTATTTTTATCATTAAAATTTTTTATTAATTCTATTTTTTTGTTTTTTTACAGCCATGTATGCCTACTATTTTACAATAAATAAACATTCGTTAAACCACTCAGATACAATTAACCGAAGATACTTTTGTATTAAACAATGTGGCGTATGTCAAGCGTGCTACTTGAAAAAAAATGATTAACTTTTTTATACAGAAATATATATTTTATTGCATATTTGTGTCTTTTTTTTTTATTGTATATTAATGTCTTTTTTTTATTCTTTATTTTTTTACTTTTTTATAACAATTTCTATTTTTTTCTAACATTCTTTTTCTTTAGATATAAATAAAAAAAATGAATTCAAATGAAAACTGGGAAGATGATCTCACTGATTCCACATTCGAGCTACCACCACCAAATATAAAATTTAAAAAAATGAATGCGAAATTAAAAGGATTAGCCTTCGAGAAATGCTTGGAAGACGAGCTAGAAAAAATAAACATTAATAAGAAAAAAACTTCTATAAACGAATATATAAAAGCGAACTTTTCTATTCACAAATCATAAACTTTTTTTAATTGAAATTTTTTATTGTACTTTTTTTATTAACATTTTTTTTTGTACAACTATTTTTATAAATAAAAATTTTTTTTTAGCTAACTAATACAATGTGTGGAAATCGCAATTGTACTGTCAAAAACACAATCCAATTAACTGGTGAAGAACTGATATTTGTCTTGATGTCTGCAGAAAAATATCAAAAATCATTTTTTGAAGAACTCGACATTTATAATCATTATGTCACCATCGGAAAACAATATTATCCAAACATGACATTTGAAAACTTTGTCAAAGAAAAATATCCTATTTTCAGAGAAAAAAATAAATCAATATTGTAACATTTTTTAACTGTAACAGTTTTTATAAAATAAAAAATTTTTTTGACACCTGATCTTTTTTTTGCGCGCATGCGCCACCTTTTTTTTTTTTTGAGACCGGGAAATTTTCATCACTTTCATTCGGTTTATTTCAACTTTTTTTTACACGGGCCGCGGTTTTAACGTTTTATTTTTTACACGGTCGGTGACACTGAATCTGAGTCTGACTCTTACAAGAATTGTAACTTACGTTATCATCAAAGATACAACAAAAAAAATGAATGAAACAATAAAATGTGACAACAAAAAAATGTATCCCTATACATCACAAGTTCTTGGTAAGGATGCTAAGAAAATTACAAAGCACTAGTGGAGTTACCAATAAGTCTTCAGTAATTCCAGAGTACCCTATGCATAATACAGTTTGTCTTTTCTATGAATCAGATAAAATGAGCCAAGTTACATCACATTCGTAATGCCCAAAATGTTATCAATGTTCTGTACCTGTTCTTTAAGTCTAAGTATTCCTATTGAACATATTTTTAAGCTATCACTTAAATCAGAAGTGGTACCAAAAAGATGGAAAGACTCAAACATAGTTTCGATTTTTAAAAATTGCGATAAGCTTGATCCTTCTAACTATAGACCTGTTTCTCTTTCGTCAGTTATATTCAAAATTTTAGAAAGGATATTAAAAAAAAACATTTGTCATCTTTTAGACAATAATTTGATAAATAAGAATCAGCATGGTTTTTTTACCAGGTAAATCTTGCTTTACAAATTTACTTGAAGGCCAAGATATTGTAACTCTAGCAGTGGATCAAGATTATCCTATTGATATCCTCTTTACTGACTTTTCTAAAGCATTTGACGGAGTTCACTTATATTAAAAATTGAAATGTACGGTAAGGATTCATTCTTAAATGGATTACGTCTTTTTTATCAAATAGAAAGTAAAGATTTGTTCTTGAAGACATTGCTTCTACGTGGCTTAGTTTTTTAAGTGGTGTACCACAAGGCTCTGTTCTGGGACCAATTTTGTTTTTAATTTAATCAATGATCTTCCAGATAAATTAAAAAATAAATGCAAGCTCTATGCTAATGATTGCAAAGCTTTCCACATAATCTGTGATAACAGTAGTAATGATCTACAAGATGAGATAAACTCTACTTCTAATTGGTGCAATGACTAGAGTATGCAACTAAATATAGAAAAATGCAAAATAATGCATGTCAATAAAAGTAATAAATTAAATAAAAATATCAATAAATATTATAATTATAAATATTATAAATAGACTTAATTTAACAACCTTACTTATGAGAAGAGAAAGAAGCGATTTAATTAACTTTTTAAAATATCTTAATAATTCTTATCAGCTATATACAGTATCTTCCCTAAAGAATTTTCGTTGACCAACTGGACCAGCTGGAAGTGTTTGTGGCTGTATCCACTATCATAGATATACTTCTGAGATCTATCGACACTCGAGTAGAAGGAACTTTTTTTTCCAATCAAGTTATTTCAATTTGGAACAATTTGCCATTTGATGTCGAACTTAATAAGTCAGTGTTAAACTTAAAAAAAAGTCTTGATGAACTTTATTATGTGAATTAAAATTTCAAATTGTAGCTTTTAAACTTGCTGCTAAAGTGGATTACCACTCAGTGAGCATCTGCTCACCGTAGCAATTAAAATAAATAAATAAATAAAAATGTTAAAGGAGAAAATATTTTTTTAGCAAGAAGATTTTTGATGTACTTTGATAAAGAAGCCTACAATAAGTTCAAAATCAGAGATCTAAATTTAAGCTCTGATTTAATTAATTAATTGTTGTTTTAATTTAATATCAAGACAGAGGTAGATAAGTATAGACCCTTCAAACACTTTTTAAAATTCTGAGTTAATTTCAAGGTTTGCTGTATAATTCAACAACTTACCCAGCAGTCCTGACTAATTAGTATGACCACCAAGAAACTTTAGAAGAATTTTTAACCCTACTTCTCCCAATGTGCAGGTCACATACAGTCTAGAAGTTTTCTATTAAGTTTTTTTTTGTATCACTCCTCCTGCCCATCCAGTATTTATATTAGTACTATTACAATCTATGAATTCTTATGTCAAATGCAAACATCTTTCTCTAACCTATTCTATTAAATGATTGATAATTATCTCTACGGGTTTTTTTCAATTTAATTCTTCAGTAACAAAATAAAATAGACACCCACCAGGTTCACTGCACACAGTACAACTTTTTCTTTTAATAAATCTGGGATTTTTCTGTCTTCAACATCAAATAAAAAGTTTAGTATCATCTTTTCTACCATCAAATAGAATACACCTCAAACTATTGTTTAGTTCATTTTGAATTTTAAGACTAAATATTTTCCAATTATTTTTTTAAGCTCGTTTAACTTTGTTATAATCAATATCTATTTTAATATCAATATGGGCAGCAGTTGTTATTTCCACTGTTTTGAACAGGATCAATGGCAGTCAGCTTATTTTACCCAAGCACAAGTGACAATTTTTACAGTAGCAATTTTGGCACCATTAAATTTGCAAAACTATAGGCTTTGTATTAGATGTTAGCAAAGATGACAAATTTCTATTTTCATCAAATACATTCTTTGCAATTTGAGATAATAGACAGTTTAAAAGCAAAACATATAACTTTATAATATAACAAAACAGTTTTAATTATTTTTAATAAAGAATGAATTGTGAATTTGGAGCAATTAATCTTATATATGTAGCATTAAAAAATGGCATATATTCAGCATCAAAAACAAGACAGAAAATAAATTATATCTCACCTGATTTTAGTAGTTTCTTTGTCTAAATAATTGATTTGGCAAATATTATTGATAAAAAATCTTAAATGGGCCAAAAATATCATTTTATAAGGTGAAAACTTATGAAATATGCTCTGAGCATCAAATACGTGATGCTTAGAATTGCACATATATATTTCAATGCAACAGTCTTATTAACTATAAAACCAAAAATAAAAACTAGCAAAAAAAAAAAGCAAGCCTTACTAATAACACTGACTGTTTTCTATATATTTATGTTTATTTAAATGGGAATAAATACTTTCTTAGTATACAATTTTTTTTATCTTCAAGTATAAAATTTTTAATTGTTTATGCCACACAATGATCGCAAAAAGTGAAAACGGAGCTGTCCAGTTATGTAGACTTGCAGAGTGGTAACAACAATTTTGATATTTTGCCTATGGTTCTTTTAAAGGAGAGAGGGGATAAAATATTTGTTTAAAATACTTTAAATATATGCTTTTCCCTAATAATTATAATTTTAAAATTTTTTGGGGGGGCCTAGGCCCTGCCCCCCCAACCTCCTGTGGTTACGGCTCTGACTTGGGAGATGTGATAATAGAATCAGATTGTAGATGATGGTAAAAATCATAAATGAATGAAAAGACTATTTTGTAGGAGGAATAAAATTTCATGACTCAGGGAGAGAGGGGGAACCATAACTCACGCTCTAGCCATCCTTAACAAATGATAAAACAATGGTATATAAGTAAACAAGTCTATACAAATCCGCTGGTGTATTAATGGCTACCATGACTAAAAGTATTATACAAAACAAAACAATAAAATAAAATAAGTAGATTTGAATAAAATAAATAAAGTAAAAATAAAAATGAAAAAAGTAAAATGATAAACTAGCAACAAAAAAAAAGCAAGCTTTACTAATAACACTGAGTAAAAACTTTCTTAGTATATAATTATTTTTATTTTCATGTATAAATTTTTTCTTTTATTAACTTTAAAATTGAGTATTTTTAGAAAAGTTTTATATGATTGCTGTCCTGTATAACTTCTAATATAAAAAAAGTAATGAAACTGACCTTCTAAAATCAATTTCTTGACAGCTTCAGTTTGCCCTTTTTTAACTGCACAAACCAACGGTGTAAATCCTTTAGTATTCTTGTCATTGATTGATGCACCAGATTTTAACAAAAAACTTATAACATTTACATGTCCATTCATTGCAGCAAGGTGAAGAGGAGAGTTTCCTTCACGATCCAGATCGTTAATTACTGATGGATTAATCTCCAAAATATTATCTACCACACTAAAAATATTTTAATGTTTTAAAAATATCCTTTTTTAAACTACTGTACAGTAATATAACACTAAAGTATAAACTTTAGTTTTGTATTACAAGTAATTTAAAAATACATTGCAGTACTTTTATATATTTTATTGTAGCACAACAAATATTTTGTCCTCAAGTTATTTTGTAGGGTTTTCAACAAACAAAAAATACTTACTCTTCTTGTCCAAAAAAAGCAGCTAAATGAAGAGGAGTTTGTTCAAAATTATTTCGAGATCTTACATTTGCATTGGCATCCATTAACATTATTGCAATTTTTTCAAATCCACTCTTGCATGCAATATGCAAGCATGTGTTGTTATCTTTATCAGACATGTCAATAATATTTTTTGCTTCTGAGAAAGATAGTAAGAGCTGAAAAAATTAAATAACTGTGAAATTAAATATGAAAAAATTAAACAACTATTTTTTATTATTTATAATATACAATTTTTTGTTGTCATGTGTTGTTATAAATGTTGTCTCATAGCTTTTATTGAGAAAAATATATCACCAATTTATTTATAATTTATAGTAAACATTTAAAAACTAGTTTACCTCAACTCCATCCACATTGTTGTTTATTACTGCAACGTGCAAAGCGGTTTGCTCCTCAGTGTTAGTTAAATCCACATGAGCACCACACTTTAGAAGAGTTTGTATTGTTTTTTGGTTACCAGGTCTACTTGATGCCAAAAGGAGAGGAGTTAAATAAGAATTGTCAAAACGATCAATGTCAGCATTTCTATATTAAAAAAAAATTTTTTAATTAAATATCATCTGCATCCATTTTTAGATTAACCACACCACTTTAAAGGACCAGTAAACCAGAAGTATCTTTTTAAATACATATAAACCATTGTTTCCTTAAATGTTAATAATGAAAACCCATTCAAAAGAACTAAATATACAAAAAACATTCGAAAATTAAACATGAAAAGTAATTAAAAAAGAATTTTTTCTCTTTAATTTTTTTTTTCTTCTTAACCTAGCAAATTAAGTGTATATATATATATATATATATATATATATATATATATATATATATATATATATATATATATATGTATATGTATATATATATATATATATATATATATATATATATATATATATATATATATATATATATATATATATATATATATATATATATATATATATATATATATATATATATATATATATATATATATATATATAGATAGATAGATAGATAGATAGATAGATTTCTTAAACTTTATAAGGCTTCTGACCCACTGTGTAATGTAGAATTTTTAAAATAAAGTATTATAAAAAAAAAAAATTCATAATGATTACATTTTGAATATTTTAAATTCATAAAAGAAAAAAAATATCTGATGAAGAAATTGAAGTAACATTTGAATATTTTTTTAAAAAACTGTTTGATACTTTTTAAATTTATTTATCTATTTGTTTATTTAATAAGTTCCTAAGTTAATTCCTACAGTGACTTAAAAAAGATTTTCTATTTTAGAAATAACTTTGCAGTTCTCAGACTTAACAAAATTATACCCATTTTAGACTTAATTAAAATAAACTGTTCAGACTTTTCAGAATTCATTAAAAAAATTATACCTAATTATAAGTTTATAATAAAATTATAAACTTATCAATTACAATATACATAATAGATATGGGTATAATTAAATTTTTCTGTTAACAAAAAATTTTTCGAAATTTTAAGGGATTTTTTAAAAAAGACAAATTTTTGTGAATTTCTGTTACTTTTCCTTTGCTGCAAATAGCAAATCGAATTTATAAAAAATATTTATAAGTATAAAGAAACTTTAAAATCTAATTCTGCCTGTAACTATAAATCTGTAAACTTTTAAGTCATGGTTAAATAAATTATTGAAAAGAAAAAAGAAAAACAATCTTTTTAATTATTAGATTAGCTTTTATTTACGCAAACTAATAAAAATTAATTTATATAAATAATTAATTATACTAACAGCTCTGGGTTTTAATTTAAAAAAGGTATTCTTATTTTGGGGCCAATTTTTCAACCTATTAAAATAACTTAAGGGAGTAATCTCTTTATCCTACCCAATTAATCATCGTCTGTAGTATTAATCATCGTCTGTAGTATTAATCATCCTCTGTAGTATTAATCCAACCAAGAGTGTTTTACCTTTATTTGCAACAAACAAGGATAACACCAATAATAAATTCAAAAATTAAACGTAGGTTTTTTAATTTCTCTTCTGCTAGAAAATGAAAAAAAACTATAGTCTGCATAAACAGTTGGCTGTAGTGAGCAATCTGGAACTAAATTACTTCTAGGTTTATTAAGTTTTTAGGTAACAATCCAGTTCTTATTGCTGTTACAATCATTTTACCGTTAACCTGATCAGCCGAAAGATTTTTATGTATTTTGTCTAGCAAGATAATAAGTGGTTTAATTAAAGGTAATATTTTAATGCTTTTGTTCGTGTCAGCTCTGTAACTGTTTCCAGCAACTTTCCTAATTCAGTGGACAAATTTAAAAGTATCATTCTATCTAGTTCAACTATAAGATGTCTGAAGGGTAGTTCATTAGTATATATTACAGATGTAAGCCAGTTCAACCTTTTATTAAGTTTTGATACAATAAATTGTATAACACCACTTCCCCATCCAGTACTAGCATTGGTTCCAGCCCAGTCCAATGGATGGACGTATTGATTTGTTGATACCAACTCCATTCAGCTAAATTATTGGCAACTATTTCAGAATCGTTTTTTCATTCAATTAAACTTTTTGGGTTAAAGTGAAACAATAACTTACCATTTGGTTTCATGCATACAGTGTAATGTTCTTATTTAATAGATCCATGAAAAAATCAACTGGATCCTTTTATTTCAACCATTACTTTTGCAATGTCTTTTCTGCTATCAAAATACAATCAATGTTTCTAATGTGTTTTCTTGTTGCTTTTTTTTAACTTGATCATAACTTTAGTTTGAGCTCTTACCATTTTTTTGTGGTCAACAATGAACTGCAATAAACTGCATTCATCTTCAGAGATCAATCCAGCATCAACCCAGGCAGCTGTCTAAAATTTTACTTATATGAAAAAAATTTATACACCTTGGAGCAATTGCATGTTATGTGGGCTTCTTGTTTACAAATGAGATTGCAACCAAACTCTATATAATCAAAAATAAAATTAGGCATTTATAATTTAAATTGACTCTATTGGAAACATAAGCAGGAGAAAACAGTATTCTATAGAGGAACAAATAAAGGATCACCCATAAATTACATTATGCAATTTTTGTCTGTTTTTGACCCCTCCCTCCTCCTCGTCATTGTAACTCTTTAGTAACAAGTCCTGTATGAGTGGTCACAAAACCACTTACCCCTCTCCCTCCTCCTAAAGCATGTTGCAATTTATGGACAACCCCTAAAAGAATTGAGATAGAGAATAGAATCAGAAGTAAGATAATGGCAAGCATGATAAAAAGAAGCAACTTTGATAGACGCTAACTTTGCAATTGTATATTATGTTTCCAATAGAGTCATTTGGAATGTCAACAATATTGTGACAGTTGTTGGCAGTAAATTACTGAGTTTTTATCAAAACAGGAGTATAAAGTTGAATCTTCAGTAAATAGAGCCACTTTAGATGTAAGATTGTCAGGCAGATCATTAATGTAGATAAAAAACAATACAGGACAAATAACCAGAATGAAAAAGAATGTGGACCTTTAAGGATGACTTTAATACTCCAGTTAAAGAAAAATGATTTGATAAACTCAAAAATTTTCAAAACACACCATATGTAGCAAGTTCATGGAGAAGACTAGCATGCTAAACTTTATTAAAATCTTCAAACATGTCAAGAGAAACAAGCCTTGCTGCCCCCATCTAAAGCGTGTACACGAAATAAACGTGAAAGAATAAGCACGTCATTTTTTTTCAGTGGTTGTATTAAAATCTTTTTAGTTGTTTTATATTTTGTTTACAACGTGTTGTGGTTTTAAAAAAATATGTTAGTTTTTGGATTTAACTTGAAATTAGTTTTAAAAATGACAAAAGAAAAAGACGTAAGAGAAAAAATTATACACAAATATTTACAAAATCCTAATAGTAGCTACAACTTGATAGCAAAATCGTTGCAAATGCATCCATACACCGTTAGTCATGTTATTCAAAGTTTTTCTCAAACAAAATCGATAAAACGCAAATCTGGTGGTGGAAGAAAGAAAGGTTTTAAAGACATAAAACTAGTTAGAAAACTGGTTAACAGTTTTAAGAATAACCCAGGTTTTTATAAGGGAATGCGCAAAAGTATATGGATTTTCTCATAGTTTTGTTGCAAAAGTTAGAAACAAACATGGTTTTCATTCTTTCAAAGCACAAAAAATGCCCAACCGTTCTGAAACTCAACAAAAAAGTGTAAGAACCTGCGGCAGAAAGTTGTATGACGATTTTATTTCTAAAAATTTCTGTATTATTGAAGACTATGAAACTTATATCAAGTACAATCATCAACAAATTCCTGGTGCTGTTAATTATATTGCCAAATATAGAGGAAAAGCAGATAAGAAATTTAAATACACAAAACATGACAAGTTTGCTAAAAAAGCTTTGATTTGGCAAGCTATTTGCAGTTGTGGCAAAAAACCAACACCTTATATTTCTCAGTCCACACTTACTGGTCAAATATATGTTAAAGAATGTTTACAAAAACGCCTTTTACCTCTCATTAAATCACACAAGAACAGACCTGTGTTCTGGCCTGATTTAGCTTCAATTCATTATTGTAAACTAGCTATGGAATGGTATAAAAAGAATAATGTGAAATTTGTGCCTAAAACAGAAAATCCCCCAAACTGCCCAGAATTGAGAGTTATTGAAAAGTACTGGGCTATTATTAAAAGTAAAATGAAAAAATCTTTGTAAATGAATCATTAACATTAAAGATATTAAAATGATATTTTAATATCTTTAATGTTAATGAAACATTAAAGATATTAAAATATCATTTAAAAAAGCATCAAATAGTTTTGATTCTTATTCTGTGCGCAAGCTTATGGGTACCACTAAAGCAAAAGCTCGAAATTTTATTAGATTCCCACAGGAATAATTAATTTTTTTTTTTAATGTTTGATCTTCTTATATTATTGTATTAAAATTATTACTTGGTTCGAAATAAAAATTGAGGAGTACTTTTTTTAGTTGTCTTTCAACTTTCACATTTATTTTGTGTACACACTTTAATCTATGATTTTGAACTGCTTTCTACAGCAGTTAACAAGTCAGTCAAACAACAAGAAAATCAAAAACCCTAAATTTAGTAAATTGGAAATAATGGAGCAAAGCATCAGACAGCACCTTTATAGATTGATTTCTTGCAATAATGAAAAGGCGCCTGTTCTCAAGAGTTGATAAAAAAGTGATTACAATTACAGCTGCACAAAGTGAAAACCATTGAGTAAAATGAAACATGACTTGAAACTAATGAGATGAAATAAAAGCATCCATATCTGTCTGGATCTAAGAGGTTGCATAGGAGGATAAGTTTATAAGCGGAGAGACAAAAGATTTCAACCCAAGGACCATCAGGAAGAAAATCACAAAAAGAATCCCCATCAGCTTTAGGGAAATAGTAAGTAGTGCAGTGATAGGGTGAGTCTGAAAAAGAAGTAAAAGATAAAAGATTTATAGAGATCGTTGCATGGTCAGAGCCAACTAAAGGAAAACAAAAAGAAACTAAACACAAGCTAGGGTCAGAGACCAGACCCAAATCAAGAAGTGAAGGTAAGTGATTAGGGTGGTCTAAAAAACTATTCACAAAGTTAACTATCTGAGTAAAAGATTGAGAAATACAGAAGTTAGTTTGAGCTTTAGTGCCAACATGGATAGTGGTGTTAGAGCTTAGCCATTCTGTGTAAGGAGGATAAAAATCATCAATAAAGGTATAAAGAAAAAGAACTATCTTTAAATAATCTAAAAAAGTGCAAAGAAGGAGAATGATAAAAAACAAAGAGAAGAGTAATATAGTGAATAGGGGCTAAATAAGAATGGTCAGTGTTCAAACCTGATTTCATGACAACAAAATAAATTGATGGGTAAGTATACATACAAGCCAAGCATGTGACTATTGGAGTTTTTGTGAATCAAAGGATAGTAGCCATTTATACTGAGATTTAAAGAAGAAACAGCTGAATTCAAATTAGACTTACAAAGAGCAAGCAATTTTGGTGAATTTTGCAAGAGGTAAGACTCAACTGATGGAAAGTGACTTTAAATATTTGTAAAAGATATATTGAAAACAGTTAGGTAGGGATGATGTTTTTTAATGTTATATATTTATGGTTACTTTGGTAATGGTTTAAGTTAAAGAAAACTTTATAGGTTGATTTTGAGGATTTAATTTTGTCAGTCTGTAACTAGTGTTTTTTGATCTTGTTGTTATGTTATTCATGTTGTTATATTTTTCATGTGCTCCAATACAGTCAAATATTGTTAGTAAAATTTTATTGCTTCCACCAGTAAGTGTGACAGTCAAATGATTATTTAGTAGACAATCTTTTGTTCTTTGTTTGAACTGATTGTGTATTCCTTGTGTCAGCAATTATTATAAAACCCAATTTTTATTTTTTGCAACTGTAATTGATGATTCAGGCTAAATATTTTTTAAGTACTACAACTTTTTCATTTTACTTTTTATAAAATTATGGAATCTGTACAGTAAAGCTAGGGTTGCTACCTATAAATGTGGAAAATGCATTCTGTTTAAACAATAAAAGACTGCATTTCTAAATAGCAAAAAAGCCACACAAGCTTGATTAAAGGGGGAAATTCTTTAAGGTTGCAACCTGCCTGTTACTGGGGTTTTCTTATTCAAAACAATCTTCATTTTTTTTTTATTATCAATTTCAATAAAGACATGACCCAGAAATTTAAATTGCACACACACAATGTTTCACCCTTACAATAAAATTGCACACACAAAGTGTTTCACCCTTACAATAAAATGCAAAATATTAGCAAAAAAAACTTTTTGATTAAACTATAAGCTAGAGGTCTATACTTTAACATAAATTAACCAAAATTTAATGATGAATGTTATTGTTTAATGATGAATATACTGTTTTAAGTTTAATAACAGAAGTTCGGAATTAGAAACATATATCTTAACTGAATGAAAATTTCACTTTTTAAATTCATCATTTCCATTATTTATAAATTAACTCAGTTTAAGTTTAGTTTGTTGCAATTGTTTGTTTGTTTTTCTTCCTTTTAATTGGTTGAACTATTAATTAGCTGAAAGTTTTTGATATGATTTTTGTTCTTTTTTCTTAAGTGAAAAAAATTTGATATGCTACTTTTATAAATATCTTAATTTCTTAAACCTTAAAGTTTGAGTTTATTTTAATAAACTTGAAATTCAAAATGCAAAGTTTTTCAAATTTAACTGCCACTTAGTTTGGAATTAAGAAAATTTACAGCATACTTTTAAATTAAATTTTAATTTTTGATTTTTACAGAAAAGATGTTATAAATGATTATAATAATTAAATATAAGCAGAGTAAGATAAAATACAAAAAAAAAGAAACAGAAATATTACTAAATGTGCATATCACAATACAACCTAGAAACTACTAATACTTACTTACTAATCAGGAGCTCAAGAATTTCATACTTCCCAAAATCAGCAGCTTTATGCAATGCAGTTCTCCCTATTGAATTTCTTTTTTCAACATCAGCACCATGCAAAAGTAGAAACTCCACAATTTCTTTGTTACCGATTACAGTTGCTATATGTAATGGGGTCTCCTCCCCATCCATGCATTGATTTACATTACATCCTTTCTCAAGGAGTAGTTTCACAATTGCAGAATAAGAACCAAGAACAGCAAGGTGAATAAAAGATTGACCTTCTTTGTTTTGCCTTGAAATCAAAGTAGGAAGTAATGATTTATCAAGATCCTCCATCACTTCAAACAAGTAGCTGAGTAACTTAAAACAAATAAATAATGTAAATATATAATATATAACAAACAAATATATAACAAATAATAAATGTACAATGTTTTTCAATTTCCCTATAATCTTTTGTTATATATGTATATATATATATATATATATATATATATATATATATATATATATATATACATATATATTATACTGTGTATTTAGGTATATAAGGTATAAAGGTATAAAAGATCATAAAGTGTATCTTATACTGATTTTTTAGATATACATGAAAGACCACAGATGACATCATATTCAAAGAAGCAAATGCAAGATCTAAATAAATGTACAAATAATAAGGATTAGGGCTTATGTATATTTGGCAAAAAAAAAAAAAAAAAGAACCCAGAAAACAGGTAACAAGGAGTTAAACTCTCTACAAAATCTTTTATAGTAAAAATAACTTTGAAAAATATCATGATTATATTATGTATTAATTTAGATGTAATTGAGTTAATTTTACTAATTATTTTATTCATTAGAAGGAACACTGACAAGAATAAAATGACCTATTTATAAAGAATAATCAAAAAATCTACAAAAAATCAAAACAACCATGGCTTTCATAAGCAAGCATATTATGAGTAAGCAGAATTTATGGTTTACACTAAATATAAAACTTTAAACAAAAAAATATTTAGTTTTGTATTTTCGACAAAAATAGTTTCACAAAAATATTAACTCAAGCTGGAGCAACTGTTAAAAAGAGAAGACAAAAATCTGCACGATTGACTCAATATTTTGTTTATCTTCTTCAATTGCATTATCCGTTGTTAACAATTTTATTAATTTTTTTTTAATAGTTGATTATTGCTTCTTGAAAAAGAAAATACATTGACATAGAGCTCTTTACAAAAAAAACTTTTGGTTAAGCAGTTTTTAATACCGGTTTTGGCAAATTATTAAACTACGACATAAATTTTAGCAAGAAGAATTTATCAAGAGGAAAAGCAAATTAAAATTGTGGCAAATTAATAACTATTGTTATAAGTTTTTATAGAAGAATTTATTTTAATGCTTTAGAGTAAGCAACAGTAGCTCGGTGATTAGGTGCAATGTTCTCTGGAGGGTAAGGTAATAGTTTAGTTTATTCTGTAATTGATCAAAAAATTACAACAAAAATTTAAAGCCAAAAATAAAAAATAAAAAGATTGATGAAGAAAGACAGCACCAGGCCCACTGTTCTTCAGTCTTGTGCTGCATAGAAAGCAGCTATAGTTGTGGAAGAGCGCTCCAGTGGCGTACAACTCAATTTTTAAAAAACTGTTCTCTACCAATGCAATTTTTCATTGTTCTATCTTTTATAGTTCTATAATTTCTCATTGTTTATCAAGGCACTGACTTTGAATCTAAAGATTGTAAACCAATCTAGCTAATTTTTGGATCTGTGGCACGTAAAAAATGACCTAAAATTTTTTTTTCTTGAATTGTTTTTTGATCTTAAATTGATGAATTAGGTAGCTTTGTGTTTTGAAGTCTTCATGAGTCGTTAAACACAACATTTGCAATCTTTAAGTGTTTAGTGTTTTATTGATGCAATTGTTTTTGTTGAGCTATGCTGCACTTTTTCCAGTGTTTCAATGTCATGCTTTAAAAATGATGACCATATGCAGCAGACGTATATGAAGCCTGTAGATGCTGCCTAGCAAGAACAATTTGCCTTCAAAATTTATTATTCTCTACACTTGTTCTATATAGTTTGAACTCAGTTGGTTTATCCTGACTTCGTCAAGTCACCTTTTGTGTAGATGACAACTCCACCTCCTCTGCCGCTTATGTGGACTAGGTTCAGCTGGTAGTCACTGATGATTTTATCCAATATTTTATTGAACCATATTTCAATAAAAACATGATGTGCAACTGGCTTTCTATTGGCATAGTTGCTAGTCTTGCTGTTAGGTCCTCCATTTTTGCGCTGTTTAGAGAGCAGGGGCTGTTGGTTTAGAAGCATAGATTAGTTAGCATTAAAACTGTTTCCAGTATCCTTTTTTGTAACAGTCTTGATATTTTGCTAATATGGCTTAGGTCTGAATTTTGGCAGTTGTAGTCGACACGTTGGTCGATCTAGCATCAGCACTGTTGCTGGCTGCCATGTTGGTAGCTTAGACGGTGGGCTGTTTTGAAGCTGCAATAGTGGCTTGTGGTGAGGCAAAGACATACTGTTTTTGTGAGTTTGATTGAATAACATAAATGCATAAAATTGCACCAGTCCTACAAAGGATGACGTTCCAAAAGGTCTAAGAGTCTGAGTGTGTTTAACTCATTGTTTTTTCAAAATGGCAGGGTCTTTGTTGAAATTTGCTTGTTCTACAAGAGTTTGGTCCTCTCAAGTAAAGATGCCTCAATACTCTTTGATATTATGGTGACTGCTTATGGTAACTTGTATGATTGCTGCTTTATCTACTGGAGGTGAAAGTGATACAAGTATGATGTTCAAAATCTGGTTGTTTATGCTAGAATTTATTTGGTGTATGTGGTTAATGTTTACTGATAGCCCTACTGCCTCAAAGAATTTCATGTCAGTATCTATGTCATTGTTCGCATACAATGACCAATTATGACAACATTTTACTTCTGTTAGTTCTATTGGTTGCTTTGCAGTTTCTTATGCAACTTCTTCAAAGTCAATTCCTGAAGCTATATTAGCTTAGTAATCAACAAATAAGCATGTAAGCGATAGTGTAGTAAGCGATTTATCAAGGTTATTTGGAAAGTTTTTATTCAATGAGGAGGTTTAGTAACATAAAATTTATAATATTTACTATATATAGTAGATAATAGTAACACAATATAATATATTCATAAATTTTTAATAATAATATTAATCAAAATATTTAAAATATTAAAAACAATACATTTATAATTTTACCAACTTAATTACTGGTTTTAATTCAACAGAACTAAATGTTGATAGCACAATCAAAAAGTAATACATTAATTAGAAAATGAAAAAAAAACTTTAACTAATAATATACAAAGTGTTATGTCAATTAGCAAATAACAAAAACCTTAAAAATACAAAAAGGTATTAACTGATTTCCAAATTTAGTAAAAAAAAATTCAAATTAAGTTTAAAGATTTTCCACCAACCACAAATAAAATAATAGAAAATAAACCCCACAAATATATGTATTATAATATAGGAAACCAAAAAACATAAATAATTCCAACTAAACATTGTACGATCTTGAAAACAAAAAATGTGAAAAGAGTAGTTGAAAACTGATAACTTTTTGTATAATTTATGCAAAAACCTTAATAAAACAAAACCTTAATTGACTAATAGAAGAGATTAAGACTGAAATAAAAAACTAGCAATTAACTAAAAAAGAGATTTAAAAAGTATGAATGGAGAATGAACGAAAATACAATATAAATACTAGATTTAAAAAAACTTAAACCTTACGCTGAAAAAACACATCTTAACACTTTGAAAGCGGAAGTCGAAAGCTTAGAAAATGAAGAAGTATTAGTCATCAAAGATTCAACTCCTCTGAAAAGATAAGAAAATAATTTTGTTTAATTTTGTTAAAACAATTTTGTTAATTTTGTGTTTTTTAATCTTGTCAATTTTTTTAAAATATAATAACATAAATACAAAAACTCAAAACAAAACAGTTTAAGCAAAAAACCTTTTAATTGTTAGAAAAGTTTACAAAAAATTTTTTACTATCCTCAAATATCATTCTATCCTACTGTCAATAGTACTGACATTTACATTTACAGAACTTTGTTCATAATGTTATATGAGTGGATTTTTCACATTTGAATATTACATATTGTTTTTTACATTTGCATATTACATATTCATTAACAGTAAAATTATACTTAGTTGTAATTTATTTAAATGTAATTTTTATGTTTTTATTTGGAGATATTATTGTGGTTTTCAAATACTTCTTTTATAAATTTCTGTGAAATGATGCTTTGTAATATTTATACACTTATGGAGAGTACTTGGTTGAAAAGTGTTGATTAATTAGAAACAGTATTAAAAAGTTTATAAAATTGTTTGTTTCTTGAAATAACATTAATATAGCTCAGAGGTTAAGTACGCTGTTCTTAGTGTCAAAATCCAACATAACAGTGGGTCCAAATCAACTGCAAATAAAATTTTAGTTTTTTCAATATTGCTTTTTTTTTAAATAAAAATCAAAAAAATTTAAGCAAAAAAGACTTAATTGTTAAAAAATTTTTTAAAGTTATCTTTTATTATACATATGTTATAGATGATTGTTACATATACGACGGCATACTCAACTTAAACTACTGACGTTTACACTTACAGACACTTATACATAATGCTATACAAATGAAATTTTTACATTTGCATATTTTCAAATGACTTGTTATTAATTTTATCTGTACATAAATTTCTAACACTATTTATAAAAAAGTGCTAAAAGGCTTTTTCTCATCATTAACTCGGCTTTAATGGCTGCCAAGAGTTCCATGTCAAACATGCACAAGTAGGCACTTTTAAGTTTACTATTATTATGTATAATGACAAATATAAATGTGGTAAGGTCGACTCATTGTTTTTAGAAACTGCATTAAATTTTGTAATGATAATTTTAATGTTTACTGTATTTTTTAAATAAAAGTCAAACTTTTAACTCCTTGACTTTTAACCTAAACAAAACAAGCTCTTTACATTTACTTTTTTTGATATTTTTCAATATTTGTAGTATTTACTTATCATTTAATTTTAGATATTTTTCAATATTTATAGTATTTAATTATTATTTATTTATTTTCAGGTAATGAAACCTTTTTAAAATGTTTTAATCAAAAAAGTAAAACTGTAAAAAGGTAAAAGGTAAAAGCACAATTGTATAAAAATTTGAAAATAATAAAAAACAAAAATGAAAATAAATTTAAAAGTTTAAAAAAAAAGTAACTTTTAAAATTATTGGTGGCCATAAATTGCTTGTGCGTTTTAGCCCAGTTTTATATCCATCAACTTCTATCCAAACAAAGCTATGCTTTTGTCACTGTTAAAGGTAAAACAAAGTAGATTATATACCATAACTTAAAAAAATTTTGAGTTTTCATAAAAAAAACAAGTAATAATTGCTGCAAATGAGAGCCCAAAAACATCTTTAATTTTGTCTTTGTATGCAGCAATATTTTGTACTTTTATATGCAAATCCGATATTTAAAAACTAACAAAAAAACATTATAAACCAAATCAGCATATTTGTAAAATATTTGTGTTATCGAAACAAATATAAGAATAAATTAACAACTTCTTTATTTTCCAATGTAAGAAATTGTAACTTTTAATCTTTACATTTATCATTCTGACTTGTTTATTTTAATTTAATCTGTTTTGAAATTCTTTACGTTGTTGTTTTAGTTTAGTGGTTATTTAAATAGAAATTTCAATAATTAAATTTTAAATATTCTGATGCATATTCATGTTTTTTAAAACTTGTATTTCTATTATAAACTATTATACTTGTGTTGCTGTTGTTATTGTTGTTGTTGTTGTTGCTGTTGTTGTTATTATTATTATTATTATTATTATTATTATTATTATTATTGTTATTATTGTTGTTATTGTTATTATTATTACTACTACTATTGTTATCATTATTGTTGTTATTATTATTATTGTTGTTGTTATTATTATTATTACAATTAATATTTGTATTAGACTTACCTCAATATTACCTTGGGTACAAGCATTATGAAGTGGTGTAAACCCAGCATCATTTACAGCATTGATATTTGCATTGCAATCAATTAACATTTTTGCAATAGCAATATTACCATTGATGCAGCAACTGTGCAGTGGGGTTGAATTTAACTGATCTTTAGCCTTAAAATTAAAGTAAAATGTTGAACTTATTATAAATACATATGTATACATACACACACACACACACACACACACACACACACACACACACACACACACACACACACACACACACACACACATATATACATATACATGAAAGAGATTATAATTGTTAAAAAGTCTTTTTCAATGCTTATTTCTAACATTTAAGCAACCATCAACATTCAAGCAACATTTAATGGTCATTTTAATGTTGAAGCGATTAAATACTTGCAGAAGTACATTTGGTTTAATCTTTTTTTTTTAAATGCAATTATGACTAGAAAGTTTTTTTTAATTAATGTTTTTTTTTTTTTTTTTTAATGGTTTTAAACAGTTTTTATATATACTTTGAACTATTTTTGTTTTATTGTTAGGGGTATACATACATATTGTTGGGGGTATACATACATATTGTTGGGGGTATACATACATATTGTTGGGGGTATACATACATATTGTTGGGGGTATACATACATATTGTTGGGGGTATACATACATATTGTTGGGGGTATACATACATATTGTTGGGGGTATACATACATATTGTTGGGGGTATACATACATATTGTTGGGGGTATACATACATTGACTGATTTGAATAGGTAGAACATGCAAAAAAAGTTGTAAAAAATTTTAAAGATGTAAAAAATTACATCTAAACTTTTGTTAGTATTTGTGTTAATAAAACTAATAGATTCACAATAAGATATAATCAACTGTTCTTCAGGGTGGTAGCCTTCTTAACTTGCGGTTGTAAGTTCATGACAGGAGGTAAACTACTGTTAATTAGCTTGTGGTTGTAAGTTCATGACAGGAGGTAAAACACTGTTAATTAGTGGGTGTATCTCTTATCTTTTTAATGGAAAATATTCATATGATAATGGCGAATGACAAAAAGAATTCAAACAAAATTTGCACACTAACAAACAGCATTAAAAGAATTCAAACAAAATTTGCACACTAACAAACAGCATTAAAAGAATTCAAACAAAATCTAATTTGCACACTAACAAACACACTAACATTTGCACACTAACAAACACACTAACATTTGCACACTAACAAACAGCATTAAAAGGTATCAACTTTTTTCAATTCAAAAAATTTTACATTTAAATTTTAAGTAAAATTCTGTTAAAATCATTATTTTATGATGGATTTTAATCTGTATACTTGCAAATCAAAATTCTTAAAAACATGAACTTTTTTAAAATATTTTAAAAAAGATCATTGAATATAGAATGATCAAAAAAAAAAATGGTACAAGTACAAACTAAAATCTTTTCTTATTTAGGTAGGAAAAAAATATACATTTTGTTTAAAAGTGGGGCATGGCCCCTGGTGCCCCAGCCTCATGAATTATCTGGTTTCCGGCCTAGAAACAATTTTAACACTGTTTATCAGGATTACACAAACACTAGAAATTTTCAGAGCTTCTTGTCTAAAAAATAGTGAAAAATCTAACACAAGATTCCGCTACAAAAAATTGGGCACATAAACCAATGCCCCCCTCACCCCCGTGTTTTGGGCCCTTGAAACAACTTTAACATGCATGTTCATTGGCACTACAGAAATGCCGAAAGTTTCAGTACTCCAGCTAGTCTGGAAGGTAGTGAAAAATTAATTGGAATATTTCGCTACAAAAAATGGAAATCCATGTACTTGCAAATTAAAATCTTTATATTTTCTGAAAGATTAATAAATATAGAATGTGTAAAATTTTTTTTGATATCATCAAGGTCGCATAGGTTTCTTGAGCATCAAAATCAGGTATATAAAAAATTGCCTAAATTTATTTCAATTGATAAATACAGGTACTTAATAATAATTTTTTACATTTCTGATTATTTCATTGGGTTCGTCATCCCTGAAAATAGCCAGGTACAACATTTTAAGTAAAAAGATAAAAATATTTTTTAAGTTATGTAACTTAAAACTTTTAAATAAACGTTACAATTCTGAGAGGACAAGAGGGGCCTGGCCATATAAACGTTACAATTCTGAGGGGACAAAGGGCCTAGCCAAATAAACGTTACAATTCTGAGGGGACAAGAGGGGCCTGGCTAATACAATAAGGGAAAATGGTCATATTTCTGGGTCTTCTTGGAGCTCGAGGCTAAAATTTTTAAGGATTTCTCATTGTACTTTTTTCTTAAGTACTCAACTATATAAAAATTAGCAAAACCTGAGATATAGGGTGATATTTTTAAAAATGTATAGTTAATTTAAAATGGAAATACCCTACCATCAGTATAACCCATTTACCTTATTATTAAGCCGAGGTATTTTATGATGCCACAACTAATATTGACAGAATTTCTTGTTCAATTACTCCACTATAATTTTTTATCAACTCTGATTGTCTCATGAGAATACTTAGGGCTAAGTTTTTAAACTTTTTTAGTTGGATGTTTAAGCCATCTAAAAACATTAAACAATTAGTATTTTTTAATGATTAGCATTTATAATTTTTTCCTTGTTGTTTTTCCTGCCTTTGTTCCTTTGATTGTTAGCATAGAGGTAATTAGTAAAGTTATGACTATACTTTATTTATAAAAGATATATACTAACACGATTGGTTAAATCCAGCAAAAGTAATTATTTAAGCTGTTATTTTAAATAGTTCTGCTCTGTTAGTTTACACATTTATTTATTTAGTGTGTGTCAGAGATTATACTATTAATGCAGCTTTTGAAAAAATTATATATGAATAAAGTTATTTTCAAGTTTACAAAAATGCATTATGTTAGCATTAATTTAAGGGGTTTAAATTAAAAATTTGACATCAGCTTCTTTATAAGTTGAGAGGGGGTCTTAATACTTTTACGTACTTTTTTAATGAATTATGATTGAAAATTACAATTTTATATATAAAATAAAATATTTTAATAAAATTACTTAATACTAAGGCGTAAGCAAATGTGGAGGTTTACATACCACCACTTTCCTGTTAGGACATTCTAAACCGCAGCACTGACAGAATCGAGAAATCATAAAAATAGTATTAATTTCTGCATAAAATTCTATGAGCCAATTGTAATTTTTAAACCTAAAAATTCATGAGGCATTATCAATAGGCTTGCGGTGAAGTTTTCAAATCAGTATTTCCTATTAAATCTTTATAAATCTCCAAGAAATCTTTAAATTTGTCTATTAATACCATATACAATAAAGTTATAGAACCTATTTATCTATAAACAGAATGTGTTATTTTTAATCTGTTTTTAGAAATCTAAAGTTTATTTTTTCAAGGTGTTAGGTAATGATAAATGATCTATTCTGTTGATGATGTATTGAAACTGTATCTTAACAGGCTGTTTTAGCTTAAACAAGCTGAAAAAGACCTAATTTTAAATATAGGTTGTAGTTTTTTATCATTAGTTTTATATAAGTTTATGTTAAATGATCAATAATGGTTTCTATGAATCTAATTATTTATCGGAGTATTATTGTCTGACTAGTTGATCGCACCCATAAAAATACGGGTCTTTATAAGCCCACACCGATCTTTTCTATACTTTTTCCTTGTATATATATCCTAGCTTTCCGGACCCATAAAATACGGGACTTTACCAAACCTACTATTTCTATACTTATCTATTCCATATCGATCATTTCTATATCTATTTTTTGTTTAATTTATTATTTTCAAGTAAAATAATTCATTTTTAAAAATTTCCATAAGAGTAAAAAAAATAATATGCCCAATTTTTAGGAATAGCTAGAGCTAATGAGAGATTTATAATTAGGTTTGTTTTTCTCCTAAACCCATATCTTTGATAGCTCAGTGGTTTAGTGCGCTGTCATCAGTGTCATTTTGGGGGATTTAAGACCTCCCTTTAGCATAATAAATTTTAAATATTTTTTAATCTTGCTGTTTTAATAGCAATATTTATAGCAAAATTTTTATTACAGTATATATCTATAATAATTATAGCAATATTTATAGTAAAAAAATAATAGTATAGCAAAAAAGTTTTCTAATTGATAAAATAAAATTCAAAAGTTTTCTCCTTTTTATAGATTTATTATACACGATTGTTCCATATACTGCCTGCAAACTCGACATATGCTAAAGACGCTTACACCTACAAACATTTGTACATAACCCTATACAAATGGCAGAAATAAGGTGATCTTAGACTATTAAAAACTATAGACAATATAACGCTAAGGGATCGTCCATAAATTACGCAACGTTGAATTTATTTTTAAAAAAGGAGATCTTTAGTTCTTATAGGCGGCGATTTTCATTAAACTTAATGAGCAATTCTGATTTTTTATTTAACTTACGACTCTGCGAAGGAAAATTTTGATTTTTTTTGTTTTGTTTATTTGTGAAATATAGCTTTGCATAGTTTATGGACAATCCCTAATCTAAAAATTAAGCCAAAAAATAATACTATTTTGATTTAAATTCTGTCATTGTTGTGCACTCGGTGTAGAATGTTTATTTACTTCCTTATTATAACATTATTAACTAATTTTAATATTTAATTATTTTTAAAAATAATAAATTTACTAAAATGGTTTATTTCTAATATATAATTAAAACATTTAATAATATTCTTATCGAAAACATACTTTTTAAACCTCCTTACTGTTTTAAAAAAAGTTAAGGTCCCTAAGCGACAAGTTCAAATCATCAGCTTGTTTTTATTTTTTATTTTTGTTATTCAAAATGCAAAACAAAATAACTTTATAGTTTTGTAGATTTTATACTCTATATATAAACATGTATACTCATTTTCCTTGCACGAACTCAACTTAGTTGTAAAAAAAACTTGAAATGTAAAACTAAAATAAGATAAGTATGACACATACGCAATAATCATGACACATAATCATGACACATACGCAACAAACTTCACCCCGTTTTTTGATGTTTTTAGAATTTTTAGTTTTTTTTTAAATCTTTTTATTTGTTAAAGTGTATAAAATCATTACATATGTTTTTATATAATCTCTATAAAACTTCAAAAGTATTTTGTATATTAAGAAATCAAAAAAAATTAAAATAAGAAAAGTCGCCAGTGGTAGCTTTTTTCAGGGATATATGTTGTTGTTGTTTTTTTGTGCTTTATACACATTAGAATCAAGACTTATTATAAATATAATAAAAAATTAGTACAAATAATAGTTTAGAATAATATGGTTATCACAATAAGTTTAATTAAGAAATTAAAGTGGGATGCTTGTTTGATTTGTCCTTATTTACAACCCTACAAGTATTTCTATTTTTTATCAATAACTAATTTATATAATTAAAATGTTTTTGTAATTTAAATAAGTTTAATTTGTAGTAAAAAATTTAAAATTATATATCTTTAATGTTTTTAATTAGAGGGATCATATTTTATATTAAGTTTTATTATAATTTTTTGCAAATTGAAAAAACTACTTTTAAATATATATATCATTCGATTACTAATTTTCAAATTGGCATTAAACCAATGTCAGTTTAATCTAATTCCCAAAGTCGTTTTAATGTTGGCCTAATGTACCTTTGCTATCTGGGTGTATATATATTATATATATATATATATAAGATGAATAATCAAATAATTTATTTGGCAGCAATGTTGATGCTGTATTGTATAAACACATTTTACAAAAATAGTTTTCCTTTAAAGTAAATTTAAAAAAAATCTACCTCTATATCAATATTTTTAGCTTTCAAAAGTTCTTTAACAGCCTTGACATTTCCTTTCAAGCATGCATAATGAAGTGGAGTGGAACTAAACTTATCCTTAGCATTTATGGTAGCATTATTCGAAATTAAAAGTTGCATCATTGAACAATCTAAATCAAGTTATATTTATCTCAAAAAAATAAAACTTTTATTAAAAGTTAAAATTTAATTCCATCTATAACAAAAGACTTTTGCTTTGTAAAATAAGACTTGCTCTGTACAATAAAGCTTTTGATCTATGCAAAAAAACTTTTACCTTTTACCATGAATCTTATTGCATAATGCAATGGAGTAACATCGTAATCACCACTTGCATTGACATCTTAAAAAAGTTATTAATAAAAGTATGGAAAAAATTAGCAATATAAGTCAAGTTGCTTATTTAAATGATTAAAATCAAATTATAGCCACAACAAATTTTCACTTTTTTTACCTGCTCCTTTGTCTAAAAGAATTTGAGCAGCATCTAGGTGATCATATTTGACAGCATAATGTAAAGGTGTTAAATGGTAAGCATCTGTTGCAGAAAGAGCTTCTCTTCTGCTACGAATATCTGCATGTTTGCGATATATTCGTTCAATTAAATGCTCAAGAACTGTTATGCTTCCATTTTTAGCAGCCTTAAGTTATAAAATAATTTAAATAGAGTAAAATTTAATCATAAAAATAATTATGAGCAATTGAATAAAATTAAATGAAAAATTAAAAAAATTAAACAATTGAATATTAATGAAACTAACTTACTTATTTTGAAGTTATATTTATAATAATAACATCATTAATAAATAATATGTGATATATAAAGTATATATATGAACTTAAAGTACCATAGAAAAAGTTGTTATTTTTTCGTTAATATATGTATATATATATATATATATATATATATATATATATATATATATATATATATATATATATATATATATATATATATATATATATAGGGTCTAATATCTTGTAATTGGAATAAAAGTATACAATAACAGTAAGTATTGTTTAATATAATAAATTTTGGTTATTACAATAATAATATGAAAAATAAAACTTAGTGCATTATTCCATTAAAATATAATAATTGATAGTTATAGTAGCTATAATAATACTATTATAATAAAACATTTATTGTCATTTTAATTTCAGTTTTGATATAATAAAATAACAAAATAAAATTGAAAACTGATCCTATCGATGATAGAATGTGACCCAAGGCCTTCTTAAGTAACCTTACTTAATGAATGAACCTCACAACCACTTTACACAAACTTAATGTTTAATGATCGAATGTATTTTAGCAATAATAAAGACTATGGGGTCATTCCATGCCAAGTGGTGCAAAGGTCCCTTATGGACCATCTCAGATTTTATTGAAATTTTTTGATTTCGTACATATATATGTTAAAAGCATGTTTTGAAAATTTTAGATCAATATCTAATATGGTTCTTGAGAAAACGCTATTTAAGTAGTGGGCTATTTTGCATAAAATTTCACTCTACAAGAAAAAAGGGTTTTTTCATCATTTTTAACAGCCAATAACTTTTGAACAAGTTAGTTTTATACTTCAATTATTATAAGATAGCAAGTGTGCTGTGGATACTTTGAAAAAAGAAAAAAATATTATTTCTGGCATCTTAACTTTTTCCATAATGGCGGGCTAAAGTTGATTTTTTTGTTTTAAGAATAAGTTTTTTTGTGATTTTAAAGACCTTAATCTTAAAAACTAGTTACAAAGTTAATACAAATCAAATTGCCTACTGATCTGCATGTGGTGGATAAACATTTTTAAAAAAATCAGTTGATTAAAGAGCTGCATTCAAAAGTTATAGGTCTCCAAAATGAGTCAGATCGAGATTTTCGTAAAATTGATCTGTGATGCAAAGCATCTGTTACCTAAGATGGCACTTTTTTTTTTTTATAAAATTTTTTATACGCATCAATTAAAGACTGTTAATTAATAAAAACCAAAAAAATTAATGGGCGCTTATTTATAACCCCCAAAAGGTAGTCTCTAAATATCAGGTAAATTTTCCATAAAATTCTGAAATTGACATAATAAATAAATGCATTGAATTATATAATGTTATTTATTATGAAATATCAATTAAAAAATATCAATGCTTAAAGCCTTTTAATCCCTTTAGATAAAGAACTTTTAAATCCCAATAGATAAAGTCCCCTCCCCTCTGTCCCCTCCCCTCTTTATAATACAATAATTTTTTTAATGAAAAACAAACAAAATGTTTTTAAGAAAATAAACAAAAATAATAAAATTTGCAAAAACTTAAATTTCTCAAATAATAAAATAATCTCATTGATTTCTTTTAAGTCAATACTATAAAATCTTCCACTGTTTGACTGGACTATAAGAGATTGCACTTTGCATAAAATATGCATTAGAGGTACCCAACAAAGATCATCTCTGCATGGCCACGTAAACTTGTTACATAAAGACTTTTTCATGAATTTCATATTAAGATCTTGATGCTCTTCTGAAATACTAAGAATATTTCCTAAATACCATTGAGCATCGTAAACGCAGGCCACATATTCTCCTGGTGAGTAACTGGAAATTTTATTAATATAAATTCTACAAGTACAAAAATCCACATTAGTGCAAATAATATCAAATGAGACTCTTCTTATTTTTATTGAGGTAAGTGACATTGGGATAAAACTGTGGTGGTTTCGTGTCCCAGGTATTGTCGAACAAGAACGATATCTCTCTTCCAAATTGAAGTTTGTAGTATGTGTTTCTATTGAAACTTTGTCAACAAAAAAAAAAGATATTCCTTTGTTGTGTTGAACACACCAGCTGTACATTTTGCTTGGTGTCAATAGGATCGTTTAGTGATTGTAGACTGGCTCGTGCAACAAGACGTTTCACTGTTCCACCATCACCATCACAAGGGCTTTTACCATGCGATGTTGCAAAAAAGTGCCACTCTGCAGTCATGTCAAAATTGTGTTTATGGTAGCATAAGTTGATAAGATTTTTGTAATTTTTATATTGTGATGCAGCTCCATCACTAAAATAGATAATGTGTTCAAATGTTTGTAATTGTTTAAGTTTATCAATAACATTACCGATAAAGCAATGAACAGCATCTGTTCCATGTTTCAGATGATCTGATATAACACAATAACTTTGACTATCAAGTTTTCCATCTTTTATAAACAAAGGGGTGCACAGTTGCTTGGCTGTTATTCCAGTGAAAACCTTGCACTGCATCCTGTATTAGAAAACTATAGTTTTCTGCAAAGTCAAGAAGAACCAAAGCTTGATTTTCTTTTAAATTAGTTTTCAAATGTTGGTAGTAGGTGGCTTGACTTTTTGATATAAAATGATGCACTCGTAAACTATCTAACTGTTCATAAACCATTTCAATAAATTCATCTAAAGGTAGAGTTGCTGGTACTAAAGTACATTGGTAATTTGATTTTTGCCATTGATAAAAGTTAACTTCACTAATTTCTTTTTCTGTAAACAAAGTGTCAATGTAGTCTAACAAAACCTTTTTAGCAGGACATTTATCGCAGCTATGCAGCATACAATCTCTATTTTCAATGCTACAAACCATTAATTTTAGTAAGATTTTGTAATCAGAAATTCCAGGAATTTTCTGTACAAGGAGCTTTACATTTTGATGGTACTGGCAAACACAAACTGCATGCAGACCAGAAGCACCACCCACAGGAATGCACCACTTGGGCCTTAGCTCACAAAATTTTGAAAATCCAACTTTAAGATAATTATATTTCTTTTTAAACTCAATATGTAGCTCTTTCATATTGACTAGTAGAAGGCGCTTTTGGATATGTTGCTTTTTACTATCTACTTTAACTGAAACAAACTCTTTTTTTCCTGGACAAACCCTTGAATATTCATCGCATTCGTAGAAATGAACAACCTCTGTAATTACATCTTCGCTTAGTTTTCTACCCAATTTTGGAGAAGGTTTTGATAGTATTCCACTTTTTTTACTTAATTTTCTGGCTTGTACTACAGATCTTTTTGAAGTAAAAAAAAACTTCTGAGTTTTCTCTATTGACCAACTGTCTGGAGTGAGTGTAAGAAGTGTGATTTTTTCAGAATTTGACAATGTTTTTTCAAATTTTGACTTAATTTGAGTCATAATATTGTCTAAATCTGTGTTTGTTTTTTTCAAACATTTTTTTGTGGGTGATTCAATTCCACAAAGTGCAGCTATTTCTAAACCTAGCACCATGGCAACAGCCTTTTGTGTATGAGCTCTTACGCTATCAATTTTACGCTTTCCATATGCAACTCTATCTTTTTTTGAAACAAGTTTTAGAGGTGAGCATCCAAAACTTGCAATACTTGAATTAAGATCTTCTTTTAATGCATGATTGTCAACATAAATTTCTTTTTCTTGGAGTTCATTTTCTTTTGTATTATGTTTGCAATTCAGAACTTTTCTGCAACTAGTGCAAATTTTTTGACCAGGTATTAAACCAAAATCTTTGGCATATGAAAGACTGATTACTCTAAGAGAATCTAAAAAATAACGGAAATAATTATTAAATATTTTTTTATTTATTTATTTAGTGTTATTAAGGTATTTTTATTAAATTAAGATATTAAATATTGAAACTTACTTTTCACATTTTTTGCGTTCTTGTTCAACGGATTACAACAATACCTGCGATGTTCATTCTCATACCTCGACAAGTAAACTTTCTCGTGATAGCTACAAATAAAATCTATGGGATTTATTTTGCTTCTCAAAGAAATAAGCTCTTGGTTTAGTTTAGACAGTTCTTGGTAGCGTTTACTTTTATTAGATAGATAGCACTGTTCATTTAATGCTTTACTAATACAGCAAGTAGAAAGCTCAGGCATATTACTTATTATTAATTAGTTCTAAAATACAACAATTTATTTGGTTTTATTAGTACTTTTTAGATTGACATACTAGTAATATAGAATTAAATGAAACAATAACTAAACTTTTAAAAAGTAATAATTTTTTATGGAAAATTTACCTGACTTTTAGAGACTACCTTTTGGGGGTTATAAATAAGCGCCCATTAATTTTTTTGGTTTTTATTAATTAACAGTCTTTAATTGATGCGTATAAAAAATTTTATAAAAAAAAAAAAGTGCCATCTTAGGTAACAGATGCTTTGCATCACAGATCAATTTTACGAAAATCTCGATCTGACTCATTTTGGAGACCTATAACTTTTGAATGCAGCTCTTTAATCAACTGATTTTTTTAAAAATGTTTATCCACCACATGCAGATCAGTAGGCAATTTGATTTGTATTAACTTTGTAACTAGTTTTTAAGATTAAGGTCTTTAAAATCACAAAAAAACTTATTCTTAAAACAAAAAAATCAACTTTAGCCCGCCATTATGGAAAAAGTTAAGATGCCAGAAATAATATTTTTTTCTTTTTTCAAAGTATCCACAGCACACTTGCTATCTTATAATAATTGAAGTATAAAACTAACTTGTTCAAAAGTTATTGGCTGTTAAAAATGATGAAAAAACCCTTTTTTCTTGTAGAGTGAAATTTTATGCAAAATAGCCCACTACTTAAATAGCGTTTTCTCAAGAACCATATTAGATATTGATCTAAAATTTTCAAAACATGCTTTTAACATATATATGTACAAAATCAAAAAATTTCAATAAAATCTGAGATGGTCCATGAGGGACCTCATTAAAATTTGCACCACTTGGCATGGAATGACCCTATGATAAGTTTTGAATTACCTTATTTTTTTCCTTGTGTAAGCAACTTTTTTTTAAAAAAATAATTGCAGTTTAATTTAGCTTATTTAACACCAAATTTGCTTTTCCTGGCTTTAGAAAAGTCTAATTTTAGTTCTTGTTAATGATTGGCAAAAATTGGTTGAATTACCTTATTTTTATATTATAAAAAAAAAAATTGCATTATAAATATTGTGTTATTCTTTTAATAAAGACAGCATGGGTTGAGTGAATATAATGATTAAAGTTAATACAATATAAAAAACTTAATGATTATTGAAAATACTATTTTTAATAATGGTAAAGGCAAATAATAACAAATTGGTAATACCATTGCAATTAACAATAAACTACTTTATTACTACTGAAAATGAACACAGCAATTGTTATTGACAAATAAGTTTTGCAAAAATCAATGTCAAAGAGTGTGTTAGAAAATAAGCTTCAAAAATGAATATTCACCTAAAGAATTTATTGAGGCAATTTGGATCAGAAAATTGAAAAAATAAGTTCACAAAACTTTCTTCATTAACTTCATTTTTTAGCTAAAATATTTAGTTCTAAACTTTTTGTTTTGTTTCTGATATTTTGTAAAGCTTTAAAATATTTTATAATAACTAATATAATCAGATAAAGATTTTCAAGACTCAAAAAATTCTCAAAAATCAGGAAAACATGAAAACAAAAAAATGTTGCAAACTATTGATTGATTCAAGCAAAAAATGAGATAAATAAATTTGTGAACATAAATAGGAACAGTAAATGAAAAATCTTGCTGTATAAAGAGCGATATAGTGTTTTGGTTGGTAGAACAAGATGCTTAAGCAGTAACCATAGTAATATTTGTAGAAAAAAATGATGCAACTATGTAACAAGAATGCTTGACAGCTACAGCAGATAAAACTAAATTTACAATGTAGTTTTGCAGTTTTTAGATCTTGACTAAAAAAGAAAGGGTTTTATTGAAAATCAGCTCAAACATAACAACATTATTTTACACAAATAAGATAAAAAATTTAAAGAGACAGAATAATATCAGGTTTAAAAAAAATGATGAACCTAATAAAGAGAGAAAATCTTAACAAATCTAACTTTGAAATCAGTTGGATACATGATTTTCATTAGAGAACAGTTGTGAAAAATAACCAGAGAAAATATAAAAGGCACCACATTACTGTGTTGGAGACACAATAATGTGATGCCATTTATCAATATAAGAAAATCAACAATATTGCAACTATTAATGATATGAAACAACTGAGTTTTGTTTGGGTTGAAATTCACCAGAGACTGCAAACCCAAAACTAACACAGAAAAGAAACCACCTTTAGGGTTGCCACTTACCTCTTTTTTTCATAGAAGAGCACAACATTAAAATAAATAAAAAGAAGAGAACAGTAACCCTTATCACATTTAAGATTAAGAATTTTCTCAAAAGCTGTGTCATCAGCTAATAACTTTAGAGGTAGGATGATCATGAATACTATTAATATAGGTGAAAAACAACAAAGACTTGAGAAGGAATCTTTTCGCAAAACAAAAAATGTACTGTTCATCATCAACAAATTCAATGTTGTTAATAGAAAAATTTAAAACACCATGTAAAGAAAAAAACACCACATTTAAAACACCATGTAAAGAAAGCTTTTGGAAAAGACCAACATTCCAGACTTATTGAAAGTCTTTAATATGTTAAGAGCAACAACCCTTGTGCCATGGTTATAAAATTAGCAATAGGAGAGAATAAAAAAACTGTATTGATTCTTGGAGAGTGAATTAGAGTTAAAATGTTTGTTGTAAAAGGCTTGTTTGTTAATTGACTTTCGAATATTAATAAGAAAACTGATTAGACAATAGTTATAGCTATAACTATTGCCTACTTATTACTCTGATTTCTATATTATAAAGAGATCAGAGTAATCTTTAGAGTTTTTAAAAAAATTGAACATGCTACTTTTTAGCAGGTAGTAAAACAAAATTCAGTTAATCACTTTATAACAAAGTTAGGAAATACTAAAGAAAGTTCTAGAGTATCAAGGACTCTCTTTAGCATTTCCTAATTTTGATTTTAAAAACCAGATTTCTCTGCTTATTAATACTACTACTATTAATAGTCGTTGAAGCTGGGAAATCTTGTCGATAAAATATACTCCAAGGTTACTATTAAACGCATGAAACTTAGGCGACTATTTGTTTGGGTTTGTCTCTTGCATAACTATTTTATTTATTGCCATTCTAATCGTAGCCTTTCTCGTCCGCAGTCATAAAAATAATATCGTTTTATTGCAATATGATTTATCCAAACCTAGATTAACTGCGCTTATCCCTTTATATCCCAGTTTGCCAAAACCCGATAAATCCAAGCTAGCAGACATGAAGGACGCTTAACGTCGGTATAGCAGTTTAACAGAGAGCCTACGGACGAATTGTTACCTTTTTTTAGTATGTTTTTTCACACACTAAAAAAAGTTTCAATTTACATAGTGTGAAGTCAAGAGAAACATTGGAAAGCGAAACGGTTTTGTGAGTGAACGAAACGGAACGGTTATGTGCAGTGTCGGCTGGGTCGACACTCCATACAACTGTTCCAGTTCGTTCCGGATTAGTTTTATCCTTCCGCAAAACGGCGTTCTAGTTTTTACCGGACTAATTTAACCCTTGAGTATTACCAGTGTCATGTTGTACACAAAAGCAGTAGTAGAATAGTGGTAGAGCACTCGGGTCATAATCAGGATAATTGAGGTTCAAACCCACCCTGCACCTCTGGAAGTATCGCGCTCATCCAGTTTTTTAAGACAGTGGTCTTTGTGGTTATTGTGTTTAGGAGATTAGGATTAAGAAAGAAGTTCAAACAATTTTCGCGATTTTAATGCATTTCATTCTGAATGGCTTGACTTTAGTGTCGATAACCTTTTTTCTCAATTACTTACTTTTACTATTATAATTTTTGTTTTGACATTTAATTATACTTAGTTTCTAATCACATTCCTTTTGTGGTTAAAATTATAAAAGTATTAGTGAGATCATTCAATGATCTCACTAATATTTTTATCTTTTTCTTTTTCTAAATTAGATTTATCTTAACGGTTTTTCTTGCAACTACTTTAGGGGTGACTGGGGTTCCTTTTGTGTTTTTTTCAGTTTTGTGTAAATTGTCGCATAAGAATTAAATGTTCTGTCTGATATTTTTTTATGTTATAATAATTTAGCAATTAAAGTTTTAATTAATAATTAAATTTTTGCTTTTTATACATCTTATAATTACAAATTATTATTATTTTTTTTTTTAACATTTTCCACCATAGAGATGCCACAAGTATTTTGATTAATCATCAGATGCCATAAATATGATGATTAATCGAATATTGCATACTATTCTATCGAATACCAAATGCCAGATTGTTACGAAAAAAAAGCATAAAAAGGGTTAAAAACAACTATTTTATTTTATTATAACAAATAATTAGCATATTTGATACTTAAAGTTATGATAAAAACCTTTTCATCGTTTGATGATAGCAAATGATTGCGCTTTTACTCATAAATTGAACATTTATTAAAAAACTGCTATTCACTATAGAACTTTTCTTTTCCAAATCTTTATATGTGTGCATATTGTCTGTAGAGATTATTTTGATTAATTCATTTACATGAAAAATATTAAAAAACGCCGGTAATGGTTCATTGGTATCAAGCAGCCTTTCACTGAGAAGGATTAACCTTTTACTAAAAAAAATTGTGATGTGAGTCACACATCTCAATCTTTCTCAGAGCATTTAAATTTTGTTTTTTTTGTTTTTGTTTTACTTGTAGTATTTTACTAATCCCAAGAAATTAGTTTTGGAAAGTGTATCAGTAAAAAGGCAACCGTTTAGTTGTCATTCCTATTAAAATTAAACCATGCTTTTAGTTCAGATTTTTGAGAAAACTATTTTTGATAAGTTTACAGTTATCTATATCTATAGTATTTTCTGAAATTACTTTCGAAATGCAAAATATGCCTGGCCTGGTTTTTTTTGAAATCTTTTTGAATGGTTTAAAGAGTATAATATATTTATACATTATTATATTTAAAATATTTAACGTAACAAATAATTTAAAGTCAACAAATAATGTGTGCTGTGACAGGATCTAGCCACAAATATACAGTATCGGACAAAACAAGTGCAACCAAATAATGCTAATTTAGTTTCTTTATATAAAAGTACTGCATTTTTTCAATTTAGAGAAATAACTATGTAACTGTTTAGAGACAAAGTTCTTCAAGTTTTATTCATCACAAAGTTCATTATTTGTACACGAAAATTAATAAATTAATCAAAAGTATTAAAAAAGTTGATTTCCTTCTGGACAAAACAAGTGCAACTCGACAAAATGTTGACAAAGCTGTATTTCGCTATCAATATTTCGTGGCGAATCCTTTGTTGTTGATCACAGCCTTGCATCTTCGAGGCATAGATTCGATCAGATGATCAATGAAACTTTGTGGAATCGCTGCCCAGGCCTTTTGGATTTGTTCAAACAGTTGATCTTTATTACGAACACCTTCACGATTAATTCTGCGCTTGACGATCTCCCACAGGTTCTCGATAGGGTTGAGATCCGGAGATTGAGGCGGCCAATCCATCACCGATAGGTGGTTGTCTTGAAACCACTGCTTGACTACTTTTGCAGTGTGTTTCGGATCGTTGTCTTGCTGAAAAACTCATTTTATTGGCATATTCCATTCAGCATGAGGTAACATAACATCTTTCAGGATATTTTTATACATGAAACGATCCATTATTCCATCTTTTCGATGTATTGGACCTAGACCGTTAGCAGAAAAACACCCCCAGACCATTACATTGCCTCCACCATGCTTCACGGTCTTATGGCAGTAACGTAAATCGAGGCGTTTTTTGGCCGGTCGACGTACATGGCAAATGCCATCGCTCCCAATGATATTGAACTTCGATTCATCACTGAACAGGACAGTTCGCCATTTCTGCACATTCCAGTCAATATAAGATGAAGCAAACAGGAGTCTTTTCTTCTGGCTTTTTAGTAAAATCAGCGGTTTCTTTGCAGGGCGTCGAGAAAACAATCCTGCTTCAACAGCACGTCGTCTGATTGTTCGGTCCGATACAGGCAGCTCTAATTGCTTTTGTATCTCGACTGATGATATCCAGAGATCCTTCTTGACGGATCTGACGATCATAGAATTCTCTCTAGAAGTGGTGGAACGAGGTCTTCCACCTGTATCTGCTGCCAACTTCCCCGTAAAACGATATTTGGAACATAGTCTTGATACGGTCCATTTTTTTCACGCAATATTTATCACAAATACTTTTTTGTGACATTCCAATTACGTAATCGCCAATAATTTTCTTTCTTAGTTTCAATCCAAGACTGTCGGGAGCCATTTTTGCACTTGAAGTCATAAAAATAATAAAAATAAATAATCACGCTTTTCAAGGCTTACCGTGTTACATTTACCTTGTGATGATACAATAATGCTCTGTGGAACACAACTTCTTGGTTGGATGTGGACTGTATTGATGCAATGAAACACTTGTCGTATTTCACTTCTTGTATTGATGTTCTTTGATAAAACACTTTGATAAAACTCACTTTGATAAATTGTCTTGATAATACTGACTGATTGACTTCCATATACTGACTGAATTACATGTCGATTTACATGTCTCTTATATAGTAAAATGAACCTGTGTGAATCTGTTCTGGAAGATTCTAGATGCTTCTTTTCGATGCTAATGGAAGCTTCTGAATACGCCTGGATGCTTCTGAATATTTCTGGATATTTCTGAATGCTACTGGATGCTTCCAGATGCTTCTTCTGGAAACTTCTGGAAGCTTCTGCATGCTTCTGGAAACTTCTGGAAACTTTTGGATACTTCCTTTAATTATTAAAAAACTTCCGTGACGTTGACACGGACCAGACTTAAGAAAATGAAACAAACCAAAAAAGTTGCACTTGTTTTGACCGCTGCAAAATGGCACTTGTCAACGAAATTCTGCCTGTGTGCTGTCACCTGTCAGCTGATTGCTCATGTCATGGCATGCTATGACTCCAGACTCCTTAACTGTTTGCTGTGGTAGTATAGTTCGTTTCGCTTTTAAGACATGTAAAATTAAGAGCACTTTTTAGCATTGTTCGATGTTGGTTGCAAATGTTTTGTCCAATACTGCATATATATATATATATATATATATATATATATATATATATATATATATATATATATATATATATATATATATATATATATATATATATATATATATATATATATATATATATATATATATATATATATATATATATATATATATATATATATATATATATATATATATATATACAGATTCGGGATTTGGAATTTGGCAAAAATCACTATTTGTGGCATCTATAATAAGTCTTCTGAAAACAAAAGATTTTTATTATTGCAAGAAATAAATGCAAATTGATAATCTAACGCTAAAATTTAATTAAAATGAAAATGGCAACAAGTGCTTTCGTAGATAAAATATAGAGCGATCTTATTTTATTTCCAATTTTTATGCCTGACTGTATTTTTTTTTAAATTACACTCTTCTTGAAGTTTCTTTTAATAAAAAAATATTATTTTTTATATTATTAAAAAAAAAAATAATCAAAGAGTTTTTTCATATATAAAATATTCAGTAAAATACAACAGTAAGAAAACCTTTTTTTGTTGCTGTTGTTTTTTTGTTTTTTTTTTCTTTGAAATGTAGATTTTTTTTTTACTAGAATTTTTTAGAAAAAGATAGCGTTCAATATTAAGGTGACTTTTAGTCAGCATTTTATTGCTGCTTTTGAATTTTGAAGTAGGTCAAATAACAATCATTTCTGATGAGACTTTCCATATTTTCTACTTTAACCGTGTTTCCGTGTTTTCACTAATTTAACCGTTTCCATGTTTTCACTAACTCAATTATGGCTTAGTGGTTGGAGTGCTTGCTTTAGACGCCAAACATTCGTGGTCCAATGCCTGCTCAGGTCGAAATTTGCGACCTTGGTAAGGAAGAAGGCGTGAACTTCCTAGTTTAATGCTTTTCAGCAATGCTCTGTGACAAGACCGTTAGATCTTTTAAACTAATACAAAATTCATACATACATGTATATTTATACATACATACATATTTGTACATACATATTTATAAATTTTTAATTTATAAATATGTATTTATGTTATTTTTTATCCTTTGTCCAAAATAATTATTTTCAATAGCTAGTATAGCCAATATAGATCATAAATTTTGATGGCCTTGAGTTTAAAAAATGGTCACACGATAAAACAGTCACAGGAAATGTAATACGAAATAAATAAAACACGTGCAGTTGCTTATTTTGCCATTTTTTGTTGCAAATATCTTGAATAATCGTTGTCCTTATAAAATTCTTGGGTATGAGTTTACATTTTTGGCTGCAGCAAGTTTCACCGCAGTATGTGTCAAATTCTAAAGATGCCGAGTGTGGCCCTAGAAGCGCGACTGCAGTTATTATAGTGCAGTGTCAATAATAGAATAAAAAGCATTCTCTTTAAAAAATAGTTATTTTGAACCCTCTCATCAATTGTATGTTGTCATGAAATAATCGGACATTTCTTTTTTCAAATAAATTTTTGTAACCACTTTAAGAATGTACACATATCTTTTTTTACAGCACGGACTGCATCTATTTGAGAATACAAAAAACTTTTTATCTTAATCTCGTTAAGTTTTCACTGAAAGTCTTTAGAGTCTCATTTGTTACCTGTGGAACGCGTTTTACATTCAAAAATTGCAAGATAACTCTTAAAGGTAAGTTAATTAATAGTTTCTCGCTTAAATGTGCTTGTTTTTGTAGAATTTCAATATATGGGTAGTTCCGCGAGAATGACGTTCGTAACATTTGACACTATTTAAACAATTAAAAATGAACTGAAAATGGCAATGACTTAAAACTTTCCAGAAATGCGAAATACTATCGTATAATTTAGTATGCAAAAGTTACAGCATTAAAGTCTTTAACTTTTTTCAAAAATTAACTCTTTTTTTACCACTTTTGAGCAAAACAACTTTGTTAAGCTTAATGCAGCGACCAGCATGGTAAAAAAAAATCATTGAAGTATGACCTTCTCACTTCATCCGCACCTACAAAACTGTAATCTGTATCTTCAATATCTTGCTCGCTGTCAGACTTGCCTGTTTCTCTTGAAGTTAGGTGGTATCTCTTAAGAAACTATCAGCACTGGGTGGTTTGTACTAGGGCAACAGGCAACAAAAAATAGGTCGCAATGAAAAATCCAATACTTACAAACAACAAATAAAACAACGCAACCAATGACGTAAAAAAAAAAAGTACAAATGATTATTAAAAACCATGTATATTATGTTGAAAAAATGCGCTATAACATTATCAAAGTACTCAATTATGGATTATGGATATACAATACAATTTTTAACGCTATACAACTAACGCTAACAGGATTGCAAATAAGCAACGTTTATAGGGGAAGGTTGCATAAGTTGAGCATGTTAACAGGGTATTGTTTTTTGAAGCGGAAATGTTATAATATTTATTTTTATTTTTACATATTATTATAATTTAGTCTTTCCTCTTAAAGAATATAAATGAATAGTTCATTAAAAAAAAATTTCTAATCTCTAAAAATTTATTTTAACACACCCATTCATCTCATTTAAGGAAACCAGTTTCCAATGATTGAGCTTTTTTTAAACTCAAAATAACAAAAAAAAAAATCACAAAATAAAAAAATAAAAAAAATGGTATCTTTAAGGACTATGCTTATGTAAAAAGTAATTATTTCAACCATAAAGAAAAAGAAAAAAAATCTTTCCAATCTCTAAAAGGGTTTGCAATACTAATTTTTGAAAACGTATAATCTTAAGCAACTTTACCAAGTACTATCATAATTTAAATAGCATGACAACAGCTTATGTATTATCTTAAATAACCCATGGCATTAGCAGTAGACAAGCATAAAGGCGAGTTCCACTCATCCGTTTTTGTACGAGAACGAGAAAGGAAAGGAAAAAACAATCATGTGAGCATGCGCAATATAAGTTTTAACTTATCCGAAAGAAAACTGCACATGCTCACGTGATTATTTTTCCGCTCCCTTTCCCGTTCCCGTAGAAAAACGGATGAGTGGAAACTCACCTTAAGATAATGAAGAAATAATAAATTTTTGATGATCTTGTTTCATTCTGATATAATTACAAAATATTGAATAATAAAAAATCATAACAGGAATGGTAAATTTTTTTAACAATAAAACAATGAAAGGATTTAACTATACAATCAAGAAATTAAGATAAATAATACCGCCGAATTTGTATAAATATACTTAATCGAATAAAATTCGCAAAAAAATTAGTAGTCTACCCGTATAAAAGGTTATACCATCTTAGGATGGTATAACACAAAAAGGTTATACCATCTTAGGATGGTATAACCTTTTTTACGGGTAGACTTAGCTCATCTTATGCAACCTTCCCCTACAACCCTTACAACTTTAAAACCACGCTATGGTATGATAAAATGATTTTTCCTTAAATATATTTTTAAATTGTTAAAAAAAAAAGTTATGGAGTTTAGTATGTGCTTTTATAACTTTTTTGCTTTTCTTTTTTTTTCTTTTCTCACGCGGATTTGCCCATATATAGTTCTTTTTAATAAGTTGCAAATGAATATATTTCTGTATATACTGGTGCACTATGGGAAAATATGTTATGTGGTAATAAAATATCATTCAATATAAGTGTGAAAATTTCTGCCTTCAAATTTATATAATTAGTTATATGTGCTATGCTACAGGGTTTTTGTTTGGCTTTTTTAGCGACAACTAACTGACAACTCAAGCTACTGCTACTTTTACGTTGTTGATCATAAAAAACGTCGTTCATATATGAATGCGCCTCGAATTATTCATTTAGACATTTCTTTGCCTGTTGCCCTAGTATAAACCACCCTGTGCTGGTAGTTTCTACTTTTCTTAAGAGATATCACCTAACTTCAAGAGAAACAGGCCAGTCTGACAGCGAGCAAGATTTGAAGATACAAATTACAGTTTTGCAGGTGCGGATGAAAAAACGTCATGCTTCTGTAACCAAAAATACGTCAACTTCTAATATATATTCAGAAACCAAGATCTTACCAAGTCAAATGCTGAGCTTCTAATATTCAGGCTTAAATAATGGAATTTTTTTTTTTTTTTAAGTTGGTATAGGCTTTTTATTCTTTGTTTCTTGATTATTTAATATGTGAATAATCCCTTTATGTCTTATTTATGCCATATTTTTATTACTATTTATTTATGCAAAAAGTTATTTTGTTGTCTCGTTTTTTTTCGCTAGTAAAAAAAATTTTTTTTAAAGAATAACCTAATAATAAAAAAAACTTTTTTGATTTTTGAAATATCTAATTTTGAAAAATAACAAACAATAATGGAGGTTTACACTCTTTTTTTCATATTGTATTAAATTAAAAGACAGGTAAAAAAAAAACGCTTTCATCGTTTTTCATTTTTCCATTTAATTTCAATTTTTTACCCATTTCCACTTTTAGAATAAAATAAGTAAAAGTTTTTCCTCACCTTTGAGGAATTCTAAAAAGATTAAAGTGTTTAACAACACCGTACCGTTTAATATAGACAATAAATTTTGCGCATGCTACTCTAATTGTTTGTATATGCTCTACAAAATGTATCGCATACAGCCTTTTGTTAAAAAAAAACAAAAGGACACTTATCTGGTGGAATAAAATTTTCCGGACACCTTAAAAAATTTTATGTTTACATTATTTTATGTTGACATAAAGCAATTTTTTAGCAACAAGTGACCACTTGATTATGTCACTTGAGTTAGGCGTTAATGAGAGCAACGTAGTTTTTCGTCAATTATGGCAAGTAATTGCAATTTAGTAATTTAACAATGTTTTTAATGAAAAATTCTAAAGTTTATGTCAACAGTTTTTTTCAACCTTAACAGATGTCGACAATTTTTTTTAACCTTAGCAGATGTTAACAGTTCTTGTATTATTAAATTTATTAAATCTCGAAAAATATATTGAATATTGTATATAAAACATTATATTTTTCAATGTAAAATAATTAATTTTTATTTATTATGGCTAGATTATAAGACATTAAACTCCAATATAAATAAAAATGAAAAAAAAAAAAAAAGTAATGGTAATAAAAAAATATTAAATTTCCCAAACCTCGTAAATGTTCATATTAGTTGAAATTAGTTGAACGCCTCTATTTATAATAACAAACGTCTCTATTTATAATAACAAATAACACTACAAAGACCTTTCAAAGGTTATAACCATAAAAAGATTTAGCATTTAAAATTGCTAAATAAAGAACTAATGAATACCACTGAACAACTTTGTAATATAAAATAGTGTGAATAATTAAGACGCAATTAACAGACTATAACATTTAAAAAAAAAAGTTCTATTTTCTGCATTTTAAAAATTCCTACAAGATCAATCATACTTCAAATTTTTTAGCTAACTGACATTGGGTATAAATTTAAAAATGTAAAAACAAAGCTACCCAGTGGGCACACGAGGTCGATCCAACGTTGGATTTATGTTGGATTATGTTAGGCGACATCGACAAAGTAACGTTATTTTTCATTAGAATTACAACGTTATAATAATGTTGGTTACACTAACGTTATTTTTTATCAGAGTAACACCGTTCTAATAACGTTGACTACACTAACGTAATTTTTATCGGAGTTACAGAAGCTATACTTATATTTTATATTTTTTTCAATGAGAATTTTGTCTATAATTCGACAAGGTAAATATTTAGTTGATTAAAATATATATATATTTCCTCTTAAGATATCAAGCTAAATAGCAAAACTTTATTAGCATTAACTGTTGCAATGAACTTTTTTAAATTGATTTATATAATCTGTTTGTTTGAATTAAAACAAAATATTTTTGTTATTTTATATTGAATTCCAGATTAATTGAGTTTATATATGGAAAAGACTGATATTATTTGAAAAGGTTACATGTTTTTGATAATATAATTTTGTACTTGTAAATATTCTAGCATCTTAGTGGTGCTAAAGCTGAGGTTAACCTCAGCTTTATAAATATTGACAATGAAAATGAAATATTGACAATGAAAGTAAAACTAATTAGTTTTACTTTCATTGTCAATATTTCCAGTAAACACTTGTTCAGATGAAAAAGCAGGAGCAAAAACTTTTAATATCTTTCTTGCAAGTTTACAAAGCAAATGCTTTAAAATTTCCATTTTTTTTTTAATTATACAAGTATATATAGTAGAACTTATAGCAGAACTTATATATAGTTGAACTTACATATAGTAGAACTTATAGTAAAACTTATATATAGTAGAACTTATAGTACTTCGATATAGTATAACTTTTAGTAGAACGTATATATAGTAGAACTTATAGTAGAACTTATAGTCAAACCATATCAGCGGGGGAGCCACATCGGCCATATGGCCTGGGCCTCCGATTTTGTTGGGGCCTCACATTTTTAAAAAACATTTTTTTAAACACCAAAATAAACATCAAAATAATAATTCTAAATTTCTAATTACTCTAAATAATTTAACTTAAAGTTAACTAAAGTTAATAAATTTATTTCTTTTTCATAATTACAAATTTCTAAACCTAAATCCGACATGATAAAGATTACGTCGCGTAATGATGCAATTTACCCACCGTCGGGCGCGCTTGATCAAATTGATAAAAGTCAATCGTTTTTATCTCGTACGAGTCTGACTTATTGAGTCTCGTATGACTTATTGTTCTGCTTTTAGTAGCTTTATTTTTTTACTTCTTTTTTAGTTTTATTTCATCAAACGGGATTAAATCAATTTGTTTTGAACTGTTTCTTATCCTTTTGTTCAAACTGATATATTGCGACTTTGTACGTTACGTTTTGTACGTTAACCTTTGTAACTTTGAGAAAAGTAATATTTTTTAATTTTTTAAACATAATTCAATATATAAATTTGTATAAGTTTGATACATGTATAAGTTTACTATGTTTTCAAATTTCAATATTTTTCAGGTAACGTTAAAATGAAGAGAAAATTTTATAGTGGTGCAAGTAAAAGATGGCGGAAAAAAGAGTTGGCCGAAAAAGCATGCACCAACTCAAAGAAAATATAATCGTTTTTAAAAAAATCACAAAATACAGTTCATATTGAACCAGCAAACCAACCTCAAAGTGTGAGTGACAGTAGTAATATTGAAAACGAAGTTGTTCCAATTGCAGAAGACCCAAATTCGGAACAACAACCAGCAGAAAGTTTAAACATTGTAAACCAGGAACAGGTTGAACCCGAAATCTCATTTCCATTTTTCCATTCAACTTCAATTTTTTTACCCATTTCCACTATTAGAATAAAATAAGTAAAAGTTTTTCTTCACCCGAGGAATTCTAAAAAAATTAAAGTGTATGGAACCAGAGAAAACAGCTCAGACTCATCAAGACAATCCGGTCAATTTTATTGACATTGGGATTATCAACAAGAGCAATTCTAGTCAAGTGAAGTCTTTTCTTAGGATTACTTGCTTTGAAATTCCAAATAATATTGTTCAAGACTCTAATCATTGTGCATTTCCCTATCGTTTATTAAACAAAACTCTTGCAAATGGAGAAACATGCAAAAGAGACTGGTTGTGCTGGAGTTTTAAAAAACAATCTTTGTATTGTGTACCTTGTTTTCTTTTGAACAAAAATGCTGCAAATGTGTAATTTTTTTCTGGTTGTGCTGGACGGAGCATTAGTAGAGGTTGGAGAAGATTTAAAGATCGTATACAGTCGCACGAAAATTCAATTTACCATAAAGAAAACTATGTTGTATGGAAATCTGCTAGTAGAGCAGCATTATGTGAAACTTCAGTTGATAGTTAACTTTTATCTGAACTCAAGACTGAAACTGAAAATTGGAAAAAACTATTCCAAACTATTCTAGATGTTTTTTGTTTTTTTTTCTGAACGTGGATTTGATTGTATTTTGATGTCGTCTATCTGGATGAAACTAATCACAATGATTCATCAGACAAATATAATTATCGAAGCACGTCATGCTACTCTTGATGTTGAAAAGGATGACATTGAAAAGCTATGTAAGAACATTCAAAGGTTGCGTGAACAATTTGATAAGATTTTAACCAAGTCAAAATTTAATGCAAGAAATACTGGTGTTACATGTGAGTTTTTAACTAATAGTCATTTGCCAAGTCAAGATGATGCCGAACTGTATTTTAAAATCAATGTATATTTTGTCATTATTGACTCGATTCATTCTGGCCTCACGCTACGAATTCAGTCGTTACAAGAAATTTGTAAATTTTTTGGATTTCTATGACATTTTAAAAATTTGAATGACGAAGATCTTGTATTGGCTGCTCAACATTTCACCACAAATATGACAAAGAAATCTCACAAGAACTTGAAAATGAGGTTTTATTTCTTAAAAGAATCTATAGTGTGAATTTTAAACTAGACTGCACACCAAAAAAGTTGCTGGAAGAAATTTTTGGACTTGGTCTTTCAGGTGACCTTCCAAACATTACAATTGCATAACGCATTTTTATCAGTTTGCCTGCATCGACGGCTTCGGGCGAACGCACATTTAATGTTTTAAAACAGATAAAAAGTTATCATCGTTCAATTATGGGGCAGGAACGGTTGAATGGACTTGCTATGCTGAATATAAATTATGGTATTGCGCGAAAACTGGATTTTTCATATATAATTGCTGCATTATTAGAACAAAAAGAAAGATAGGCATTTGTGAAAATTAAATAAAACTAATTCATTCTGTTTTATATACATTTCTTTAAATTTCATTTTCAAAATATATAGTGATTTGCAAATAATTACCTATTAAAAAAAAAAACAATGAATAAAAATCAATGAATAACTATTTATGTATACATATATATATATATATGTATATATATATATATATATATGTATATATATATATATATATATATATATATATATATATATATATATATATATATATATATATATATATATATATATATATATATATATATCATTAGCCATAGTCGGTTGACAACAACAAAAGGAATTTTGCATTCACGACAGAAGTATGCACTCATTCTGTGATTTTCAGAAGAGTTATTAGATCTGTATCCAAATTTCCTTTTTTTGTTTACGATCTATGTTTTTTAGATGGTTGTTTAATGTTCTGTTATGATTTAAAATTATTTTCAAAACTACTGCAAAATTGCAGTTTGATTGTTCTTCTTAAGCAAAAGTTTAACCAGTTGCAATAACAATATAAGAATCAATTAAAAGAAGTATTGTTATTATACATCTTTAAAACCTAACCATTGTAATAAAAACTAATAGCCAGTTCAGTCAAAAATTATTTGTAACTTTCTAAATGCCAAGTTTCGTGATGAGAGAAACAATGTTGCATTTAGGATACACCGTAGTATTTCAAGTCACCATGCTACTTGAAAGTCCAAAGCTTATTTGATTACCGAATCAATCTCACTAGCATCTGCAAGAGATGAATTTTTTATTATACGAAGTTTTAACACGTAAACTTTTTAGCGTTTCTCGACGACAAGACCAATATGGACAATACGGTCTTCTACGAGTTCCCGCGTCCTTCTAATTTTTAATATTGATCATGTAAATTTTTATTATATTTCTTTATTTTATATTTTATATTGGATTACTTTTTTTTTTTTAATGTAAAATAAAAAAAAAAGTTTTCCAACTGACGTATTGGCTTTGATAGACAAAATGTTGTGATGTACTTTGATTTGATTACTCAGCATTTTCCAGTTGTCCTCCAGGTAATGATTCCATTATTTTATATTGGATTACTTCCAATATAAAATAGAAGAAGAAGACATCGATTTCCGTCTGATCCATAAGTGGCAAGATAGCTCAGTTGGTTAACTCAGCGCTTGAGTAGTATATTCAGCACGCAAAAATGTTAGTCATAGGCGGGTGCTACTTTGGATTAGTCTTTATGACTACTAGTGGCTGATCCTATGTTAAGCCAACTAAATGGTGGGTATATAAAATCATTATATGAAAAAATACAGCTTTAAATTCAAAAAAAAAAAATTAAAGATTAAATTAATAAAACAAATTAAAATTAGTTTAATCAAAAATTTAAAAATTAACTTTTGCATCTAAATAGAAAGAAAATGATTTTTAATTCTTTTTTTCTTTTTTTGTTTACTATTTTTTGTTTTTTGTTTAGTTCTTCTATCAAAACTTTACAAATACGTTATTGTTGTATAAAATATAATATAGAACATTTTCAGTAAAATAATTTAGCACAAATAGCGATATTTGTGTATACTTAATTTATAATTGATAGCAAAAGAGTCACATATAATAAGCTATTTGATAATCGAAACACATATGTAATTATATATGTTTATATATGTGTGTGTGACGGATCCAGGGGGATGAGGGGCAGAGTTGTTAACAAGGTCAAAATTAACAAAGCCAAGGCCACATGTTACAAGGCCAGGACTATGGCCCAAGAGTTTTAAGTTCAAATCCAAAAATAAGATTTTTAAGGTCTAGGCTGTCGCAAACATTTTCAAGACCAAAGACTTAAATTTTTGCTATATAAAAAAAAAAAAATCTTCTATCAATCACAGATAGATATATATATATATATATATATATATATATATATATATATATATATATATATATATACACTTTGGAACGAGTTTTTTTTAATAATATTTTCAGAGAGTTTATATATATATATATATATATATATATATATATATATATATATATATATATATATATATATATATATATATATATATATATATATATATATATGAGGAGTTCATTTCGCTCCCATGTTTTTTTGATTATAGCCTTTTTGTTGGTGATTTTATTACAATGATCTTTTTACCAAACTCGCCATTCTTTTAAAGAACCATCCCCACCATGGACTTCTTGCTAAATTGCAATCGACTGATCCACCTTGCAGTAAATACAAATGTTTTAACATTATCACTTTTTACGAGTGAGGATGTGTATCTTTTTGAAATTATTTCCTTTATTCTCGCATGCCTAATATATGTGGGTAGAAATAAAAAGTGAGGAGAGGAATTTTAGTTCAGATCTAATAAAAGGGGCCCTAAAATCAAAGACGTATTATCACAGAGAATGTAAAGGATAAACCAAGAACTATCATAATTAAATTGCTGAATTATAAAGACAAAGAGAACATTTTGAAACACGCAAAGATGCTTAAAGGAACAGGCATTTTTATCAATGAAGATTTTTCATACGAAACAAACAAAATAAGACGCGAATTAAGAGATAAAATAAAGATTGCGCGTAATGTTGGAAAATATGCCGTTATAGAGTACGACAAGCTAATAGTAAAAGAGTTTAATCTGCAGGCTAAATAAGTAATTATTTTTTTAATTTTTTATAATTATTAATTTATTTTTATTTATATCTTAAATGGAGGAACGCCTTGAATTTAAATTTTCTTTTGATAATTTTAGTGGTAATGACACCGATACAAATTGTTTCGACAAATTTAGTTTTGAAAGTAAATACTACACTATTTGGGAATCTGCACAATATTAAAAAAAAAATAAAGAAGCATTTTCAATATTAAATATTAACATCCGAAGTCTAAATAAAAATTTTGAAAACTTTAAACTTTTCTTGGATGAAATAAAGCATAATTTTAGCATTATTTTTATAACAGAAACGTGGTGCAAATATGATGAACAAAATTTACATTTTGAATTAATTAATTACACGTCAATTCATCAACTGCGAAGAAAATATTTTGGCGGAGGCGTAAGTATTTTTGTTCACAATTCAATTAACTTTGTCCCACGTAATGAACTATGCGTTAATGAAACAGATTGTGTGTCATTATGCATTGAAATTGGTAATAAAAACACAAAAAACATAATAATTAATACTACTTATAGGAATCCAGCTGGCAATTTAAAAGTGTTTAAAACTTTTAATTGCATTTTTAACTAAAGTCAATAAAGAACGAAAGCATGTAACATAGTCGGAGATATCAATTTGGACTTGATGAGACATGCTTCAAATAACGTTAAATATTTTATAGATACTCTTCTTCAACATATTCCAACAATAAATAAGCCAACCAGAATAACTAAAAACTCTTCTACATTACTAGATAAAATAATCACCAACAATTTTTATAAAAACTCTATTTATACTGGTATAATTAAGACAGACTTATCAGACCATTTTGCTACTTTTCTAATTACTAAAAATATTACAATTAACAATAAACAAATATTACAATTAACAATAAGTCTTCAAAAACTATTATATAAAAGAGACAGATCAATAAAAACTCCTTACAATAATTCCAAGACCTTTTAAAATATATAATTGATTGGGACCTTATACTAAAATCAAGTGAGGCAAACAATGCCTACGAACTATGTCTTCGTCATTTTTGTAATCAGTACGAAAATGCGTTTCCTGAGAAAAAAATTGTTATAAATACCAAGCCACTCCTATGTCCTTGGATGTCTAAGGGCTTACTAAAATCCTCAAAAAAAAAAAAAGTTGTATGAAAAGTTCTTTAAAAATAAAACTTAAAAAAATGAAACAAACTATAAACATTATAAAAATATATTTGAAAAAACTAAAAAAACGCCAAAAAACTTTATTCCTCAAAGTTGTCAGAAAAAACTAACGGAAACACTAAAAAGACATGGAGGGTAATTAAAGAAATTATTGGCAATTCAAAAGATTATGAAAAAAATAATCTGCCAAAAGTAATTTTAGTAGATGGTAAATTTATATACGATAAAACAATAATTGCCGAAAATTTGAAGAACTTCTTTCTTAATATTGGGCCTAACTTAGCTGAAAAAATTCCGTCAAGTTCTTCTTCATATGATTTATATTTAAAAACCTATGATAAAGTAATGGATGAATCTAGACTAGATATTTATGAGTTGCGATCTGCTCTAGATTCTTAAAAGCAACGCTAGTACAGGTTTTGATCAAATTAGCGTGCATGTTGTAAAAGCAGTTTTTAATATTATAGAATCCTCTCTATATCACATTTTTGAAATTTCTATTAAATCATTTCTATTACTGTTCAAGAAAAACTAAAAATTGCACGAGTCTCACCTATTTTTAAATCTGGTGATGATACAAATATTTCAAATTACAGACCAATATCGGTTCCGCCATGCTTTTCTAAGTTACTCGAACGCATATTGTATAATAGGCTTAAGAGCTACTTAACGGTCAACAACATGTTGTTCAACAAACAATTTGGTTTTTAAAAAAATCATTCAACCGATCACGCTTTGACCGAGCTAATAACCTATATAACAAATGCCTTCAATGATGATTGTTTGACATTGGGAGTTTTTATTGATCTGTCTAAAGCCTTTGACACCGTAAACCATGTCATTCTTCTTAAAAAACTTGAACATTATGGAATTAAAAACAATAACTTACTCTGGTTTAAAGAATATTTATCAAGCAGAAAACAGTTTATACAATATGAAACAGACCGTTATTATTTTCACTTTATATAAATGATTAATCTTTTACATCAAACTTATTAAGTTTTATTTTATTTGCGGATGACTCCAACCTGTTTTATTCACATAGGGATATTAAAACGCTTTTTACAGTGGTTAATGAAAAGTTAAACAAAGTAAACGAATGGTTTACATGTAATAAACTATCGCTTAACGTAAAAAAACTTAGTATATATTATTTCATAAACAAAATAAAATAGATAATCTTCCCCTAAAATAACCTGATCTGATCTGTAAACTTCTTAGGTGTTATTTTAGATAAAAATTTATTTTGGAAGACTCATATAAGCTCCCTGGAAAGAACACATTCAAGAAATATTGCAATAATGTATAAAGCAAAACCATTCTTAAACATTAGGTCTTTAAAAGTTTATATTTTTCTTTTATACATAGTTATTTAACTCACGGAAATATTGTATGGGCAAGCACAAATTACACAAAGTTGAAAAAAATTTATTCAAAATAAAAACATTCTTGCAGCATTGTATTTGGAGCAACAAGAAATGTGCCTTGCGTGCCACTTCTAAGTAAGCTTGGATCATTTAACGTGTACAAAATTACCCATCAAGCAAACGACGTCATGTCGACGTCTTAGGTTGGTTGAAATGTTAACGTCAGAACTTTCAACGTCTATTCCACGTTGATTTGTAGTTGATAAACTAACGTTGAAGAAAAAGTCGTTGTTTCAACGTCTTATCGAGGTGGAAATCTCAACGTCAGAATTTTCAACGTTTATTCCACGTTGATTTTTTGTTGTTGATTTAATCAACGTTAAATCAACATGTCTTTTTATTTTCGTTTTGATATCGAGACAAATAAGACTTCTTATTTAAAATAAAGATGGCTCACAGAAATGTGCTATTTTTAATTATATTTTATTTGAAAGTGGTAATATTTACAATATTACATATGTATTTTTCAATTATGGGTAATAATTAAAGATTTTTTAGTTTATAATTTTCGTTTTTTATTCTCCTGGTAGGAAGTAAAAATGCTTCAATTTTAATATTATTAGTAATGATTATTGAAAAGAATTCTCTTTTTCTTACGAAACATTGTTTTACACAGCTTTAATTACAAAAATACATTTTTTTGTTTTGTGTAGCTAATTAGTTACAAAAGTAAACTGGGTGTTATTTTAAGGTTTTTTTTTTATGTTCCATTTGTATTTGGAAAGGGTGGTTGAATTTTGTAGTTTTCTGTTTACGAATGAGTTTTGTGGTTTGCCCATCTCTTTTTCCATTCTCCTTCTGATAGTCCAATATATACTTTTGTTTGGGGCTGACACTATACATTTGTAAATTACAAATTTACAAATTTATACATTTAAGACTCTGCTTACAACTTTAAGGTTTAAAAAAAATATGTAGTTATTTTTATTTAATCTCGCATACAAACTTATATAGCTCTGAAATCATTCATCGAGCACTGTTGAATATATGCACGTAAATTTTTTACTTATATTTAAATATATATATATATATATATATATACATATATATAAATATATATATTCATACATACATACATACATACATACATACATGCATACATACATACATACATACATACATACATACATACATACATACACATATATATATATATATATATATATATATATATATATATATATATATATATATATATATATATATTAAAATTTTATAAAAAAAAAATAATATTTAGTAGAACAATAACAATTTTATTCCCAATATTGCAAAAACGCTATATAAAATATATTCCTGGCTAACCTGATAATAATATATTTGTTTATAGAAATAAAAGTATTCAGTTGTTATGTCATCACAGATTACATAATGGAGAAAAATGAATAAAATAGTAATTGATTTATTTACTGAGACAGATAATACAACAAAAATAAATAAACAACAAATAATTGTTTCAGTTATAGAGTTGTTTCAGAAGAATCAATTGAGGAAGAAGTTAAAGGTGTCGAAGAAACAGATTTTGACTCAGATTCCATTTTTGATTTGGGTAGTTCTGATTCTGATTCTTGTGTCTTGAATCATGGAAACGTATAGATATATATGTTTCTATGATTCAAGACACAAGAATCAGAATCAGACATTATAGATGACATAGACAAAACAATAAATGGAAATCTACGTGAAAAATTAGCAGAATGGGTTGTTGTGAACAAAACTTTGCATTCTGCATTGAATCAAATTCTTTTTATTTTGAGAAACAATGGCCATGCGAAGCTTCCAAAAGACGTAAAGACATTATTAAAAACTCCATGTAACATTCCTCTGCAGAATAAGTGTGTTGGCGATTACATTTATTATCATTTGGAAACTAATATTTTAAAACATTTAAGTAAATTTCCAGATCTGGAGAAAATTGAATTAGTTGTGAATGTTGATGGGATACCATTATTTAAAAGTACTTCAGTCGCTTTATGGTCCATGCTTTGTTCATTTTCAACCATTTGCTGTAGCTATTTCCTGTGGCAAGAGCAAACCTTCCTCTGAAGAGAGCTTTATGTTTGATTTTGTAAACAAATTATCAATTTTATTACAAAATGGAATCAAAACTCCTGGCAAACATTATTATGTTGTATATGCTATGCATTTTAGTGAAGCTGCACCGAGCAGTGAACATCTTAGGAATGAATAATAAGTTAAAAAGAGTTTAGCAGAGTGAGATAAAAGTACAAAAGGACAGATGTCCAGTGGAAAACAAAGTGCCTCAAAGTAGAAAAATACTAAAATATTAATAAGTAAAATGTTGTGAAAACAAACAATAACAATAATAGTCGAGATACGTAAGAGTCATTTACTGTTGTTCTATTAAATTGTCGTTAGTGTCCAGCGTAAGTGCGATGTGTAGACAGTATCAGTGATGGAGCAGAATTATTTGTTTGGTCTGTATTATTAGGGTGGTAAACATACATTATCGATATAGCTTTCGCCTGAGACCGGCATCCCAAAAGAAGTTCCACTCTGGGTCTACACCAGGGTATCTTGTTAAGGTATCCCATTAGGTATCCCATTATCCCAAAAAGACTATTCTCAGAGTATTCTGTCAGGGCGATTGCCACAGACTTCTGAATTGACACTGGGACCAGAGGACACTTAGTGTGGCTCAGTACAACTTGCATACAAAGAGTTGTGAACTGTTTTGAGTCTTATAGATGTGTATGTAATGTAGACAGTCAATGAAGTGTTCTTGTGTGTGTCTACTGTAATAGAATGTCTTGATGGTATGAGTTGTTAGTATAAAATTGGTTGAAAGTCATTAAAACTGGTGTAATGTAAGCTAGACGTGAATACTAGAAGTCCAATAACATGTGTTTTAAAAATAACAAACTATTGCAACTTGATAATCTAGAAAATTTAAATAGGATTACACCAATATAGTAACAATAACTTGTATATTTAGTTAATAAACTAAGTCTGTATATATATATTACAACTCGTAATCTAAGATTATATGGAATTTTGTATTTTGTATAAGTTATAAGATTAACTGTAAATATGTCATGTGACTGTAATGTTACCAGGAGTATCTGAAGTGGAGTAGAATTATTTGTTTTCTAAAACAGTTAGCAGGTAGGCTGTATGTATAGCATCGCTGACTTTTTGTCATATACAGTGAATATTTAATAATAAAAGATAATGGTAGGTTTCTTTGCCAAATCATTTGTGAGTTTCAGCTGTCCTTCAACTTGCTGTTGTTTTGTATGCAACATATTCATTCAAGTATATCATTTAATATTGCATATATTATATATATATATATATATATATATATATATATATATATATATATACATACATATAATATAGTATATATTATGTATACATATAATATAGTATATATTATGTATACATATATATATGTAATATATACTATAATATATGTATTATATATATGTAATATATACTATAATATATGTGTATATATATATATATATATATATATATATATATATATATGTATATATATATATATATATACATACATATAATATAGTATATATTATGTATACATATAATATAGTATATATTATGTATACATATATATATGTAATATATACTATAATATATGTATTATATATATGTAATATATACTATAATATATGTGTATATATATATATATATATATATATATATATATATATACACATATATTATAGTATATATTACATATATATAATACATATATTATAGTATATATTACATATATATATATATATATATATATATATATATATGATAGTTATATTTATAAAGTACTTTCTGTTTTCAAACTCAGGATTTCGACATATAGTATTATGGAGGTTGGCCTAAATAACTTTACAAATAAGCGAAATATCTAAAAAGTTAGACACAATGGAACCAGAATGCAAGATGATGAAGGAGATATATTAATACAATTTGATGATATAAACGATGATGATGATTAATACAATTTGATGATATAGACGCTTTATATGAGTTTGATAGAAAACTTGGAGCTGACAAAAGAGTTTTCAAAAAGTTTGTAAGTTATTTTTCATGAAATTACCAATGGAAGGGTTAAATGTTTACGAAGCAATAATTGATAGCTATAATTTTAAGTGTTGAAAATTGGAAAAGATGTTGATCTATATATTTTTATATATTTATATTTCTTTTTAATGGCTGCCTGTTGAAAATAAATAAATTTAGTTGAATTCACAAAAAATAGATATAAAAACTCAAAAATTAAAATATATTAGTTTACATTAAAATTGTAAACTTCATGTATTCTTATGAAATAATGTAAATTGAAGATATTCTTTCCTCCTTTCAATACAATTTTATTCACTTGACCAAATTTGAATGTTTTTGCATTTATTTTTTAGAATCGATGAAGCGCTGTGAGGCTAAGGCAACAGACAAAGAAACTAGATCATTTAAAGCCTCTTGCCTAAAGTATGCACCTTATCGTTTGAATGAAGGTAAAAGGAAATCTGACAACCCCGAAATAGACGATGAAGTTCACGAATGTGATAAAGAAAAAAATCAAGATGATTTCGTAGTAGACGCTGACGTTGAGTCAAATGAAAGCGGAAGTAGTTTCGAAAAAGAAAAATAAATTATCTCCTTTGTAAAAAATTTTAACAAATACATTTTAGTAAATTTTTTAAAGTGTTATGTTTCAACGTTGCTTTTTTGACGTTGAAGCGATGTAGATATTAGAACGTCAATTTCTTGTTTCCAAATCAACGCTTAAATCAACGTTTATAAATCAACATCAGTTCAATGTTAATTTATTGACGTTGAATCAATATAGATATTTCAACGTCGATTTCTTGTTTCCAAATCAACGTTTGTAATTCAACGTCAGTACAACGTTAATTTATTGACGTTGAATCAATGTTGATATTTCAACGTCGATATTTTGTTTCCATTTTAACGCTAAAATCAACGTCAATAAATCAACGCGTTATCAACGTTGAATCAACGTTGAAATGCTTGCTGGGTAATATATATTTAGTCTTACAATTCATGTATAAAATAAAACACGAACTATCTCCAACAATATTTAATCAATATTTTAGTAAAATAAGCCATAAATACCCCACCAGATTTTCCGAAAACAAATTTGCAACTCCAAAATTTAATCTAAAAATATGTTCTAATTCCATTCGGTATCGGGGACTTTTTTTATGAAAAAGTTGTAAACAGATTGTTCATAATAAAAAACAAACACTTCCGCAATTCAAAGCTAATATCATTTAGTAAATATGGATTTTAATATTCTAAATATTGCCAGTCTTTTTTTAGAATTTATCAAAATAAATTTATAATGGTACATTAACTTTAACAACTTTAACATGTTAACACCAAAAAACTAAAAATAAGAAGAAACTCAACTATTATTATTATGAATATCAATCTCTTTATAACACTTCTTTAAAAATGTTTACTTTTGAATATTTAGTCTTAAAGTTTAAAAAGTTTTATTTTTTTGTTTTACTTCATCTAAACATGCAGTATCTTTTTGTAAATTATCTTATATTTATTTTATTTTTGACACTTTTGTATATTTTATGTTGTTGCGGATGGAATTTTATTCATTTTATTATAAAACGACAGTACGAGGCAATATGTAAGTGTGTATGTATATACAGACGTATATATTTATTCATTTTATATCTTTCTTAACTAAGTTTACGTTTAGTTTTTTAATACTTTTTTGTTTCTTAACTTCTTATGCTTGACGTTTTGTAAAGATTTTTTAATATTTTACGGACTTGTAAGTTGCGATTGTAGTGGGGCTCGGTGATAAGGCTAATTGATGCCTTCTTCTTGCTCCAGTCATTTTCTTTTGTTATATTTGTACGTTGTATATATTCTTAACGGCGAAATAACTGAAACTAATACTAAGAAACGAGTGGGTGAAATTTTTTTATTAAATCTAATTTCAATTTATCTTAGCCTATAGTTAAACTTTGAAAATGAAAACTTATTCTTTTTACAGAACACGCATAAAACAATTTAATTCTAGTGTGGCTTGCGGTCAAATGCGCGTTTTTAAGAAGCTGTTTTATCATAATTTCCAAGGAGCTTTAATAAACAGGAGACGGTGTCACGTGACTTTTTTGAACCCTCCTTTAAAAAAGGCCGCCATCTTGGTTAAAAACTTAATTAAAACCAAGTCAAAAGAGTTGAAAACCGAAATAAATATTTTAAATTCAAATGTTTTTGGGGTTTCAAAAAATCCTTTGTTGCCTCAATTTTGAAAATAAAATTTCTTTTGAAAATTTTCTTTAAATACGAAAAAAATCTCTCGGCTACTTCTATTAAAGATAGACTATTGACAATATCATCGCGCGTATTTATAAATACGCACGTTGTCAGTGCTAATTAACAGTGACAAGGAATTTTATCTTTTTTGAACCATTGTTGATCTGAGTTACGTTTTGACCCTCCTCTGCATTGAAAACAAGCCTTTTAGTGTGACCAATGTAGTTCTACTTGTTAACACAATTTAGATAATAATCGAAATGTTCTGGATTATTGGGCGATTTTCTTTATCCATATTCTATAGTGTCTTGCATATATCTCTAAAATCTGTTGACATGTATTTCAATTGATTTTCGAGATATATCCAAGTCGGTATGAGATGAAGCTTACTATCTATTTGGTTCCGATTGAAATCTCCATGAAAATCATATTGTAAACCCTAGGCTCCTTTAACTGATCGTCTTATTACTGGCTTTTAAAAACAGTTCTTCAATGTTAATAAACTTCTTGAATGGTGGTTGTTCGAATCGATCTTTTATTGCATTAATAATTGTGTCAAGAGCTTTAAAATATATTGGCTTAAAATAATCATCTATCATTATAATGTCTGGGTAATAGGAATTGCTTGTTTGTTCTTCGTAACCAATGACATATTGAAAAATGGAATAATTCAACTTTTTTTGTTGCCTTGACAATGTAGGTTTTTTAATTGATTTGATTGAATTTGCTGCTTTCTTTACCACCGCAAAAAACAAATGGAAGTCGTCATCATTTCTTATATATTATATTTTATCAATTACTAAATATGCAGATTTTCTTCCACTGGTCGCTTTTGAATACTGCTCTCGTGCTTGGGGTCCCTTTAAAATAATTACATCTTGAACTTTTTGAATCAAAACAACTGGCAACAAAGAGGGCTTAGCATTAATTATTCTCCAGTCAGTTTGAACATCATATTTTCCGCTGTAAGATATAGTTGCTCCTTCTGACTCTAATGAGTCACTTTGAAATTCATTCTTCAAGGAAACCCAGCTTCAGGGAAATTGTTTGAGACCCCCACAGTCCATTGAATCACACATATTGAGTGCAATAAATTACACATATTGAGTGCAGAAAAAATGCAAAAACTCAAATATTTGATAACTGCTCGGGTCTTGGTAGAGGCAAGGCGGCTTATTTGTCTAAAAAAAGTAGCGCTTTTATTTTGAAATTGACAACTAATGTCTCGTTTGCTTCAACTTCTTCAACAACCAAGTTTCTCACCCATGGAAAGCGCCCTGGTCAATTTGTCCTCTTTGCCCCTATTTCGAAGGCCTTGTGTATACATATATAATAAGAGAAAGATTGATCAATCTGAGTTTTTTAAATATAAATAAAAATTTTAAATATAATTTGAGTTTTTAAAAAATATATAACGGGTGATGCGGAAGTTATCGGACAAATCCTTATTTCATTATTTGAGCATAATAATTAGTTTTTGTGTTTTTATGCGTAGGCATAAACGTTCTATAAAATATAAACTTTATTATTTGAAACACAATTATTTAAAATGAGGTTAAATTCAGCTGAACGAGAATCTTTTCGAAAGCGACTAAAAATATTTTTTGTAAATAAACCTAATATAAAAAAAAAAAAAAATCGTAAATCATTTTGAAAAGGAAGGATTAGCTCGAAGTACAATATATGATAACCTAAAAAGACTTGAAACTGTTCAATCGTTTTCTGATAGAAAGCACCCTGGTCGTCCGACATCCTGGACTAGAGAAAAGAAAGCCGATTTAACGAAACTTGTCAACAATCGAAAAGGGGTCAGTCAGAGAAAAATAGGTATTAAATTTAGTGTAAATCAATCGACAATTGGTCGTCAGTTAAAAAAAATGAATATTAAATATAGAAAACGTGAAAAGACTCCAAAATACACTATAGAACAACAAATAAAGGCAAAGAAAAGAAGCAGGAAACTAGTTAACCAACTCTATAACACAAAATCGCTTCTAGTCATCGATGACGAAAAATACTTTTGTTTTGCAGGGAACAACATGCCTGGAAATTCTGGATACTACACAAACAACAAAAAGACATGCCCAGAAAGTGTTCGTTTTTTAGGTAAAGATAAATTTCCAAAAAAATTATTAATATGGATAGCCATATCTGACCGTGGTCTGTCCGAGCCATTGTTTCGCACTTCCAAGGCTGTAGCGATCAATTCATCAATCTATATTAATGAATGTTTAGAAAAACGACTTCTTCCATTTATTCACAAGTATCATGGAGACTTTAACTACTTATTTTGGCCAGATTTAGCAAGTTCTCATTATTCTAAAGATTCTCTAAATTGGATGGACCAATATGTCTATTACGTTGATAAAGAATCTAATCCCCCAAATGTGCCGCAAGCACGACCAATTGAAAATTTTTGGGGACATTTGGCACAGAAGGTTTACGAGGGAGATTGGCAAGCTTCAACAGAGCAAGTTTTGATTGATCGCATTAAACTAAAACTACAAGAAATTGATTTAAACTTTTTACAATCGCATATGAAAGGCATCAGAACAAGTTTATTTTTTTATTTATAAATAAGTTATTGACGTTTTTATTTTGTCCGATAACTTCCGCATCACCCGTTATATATCAGGGCCGACGACACCGGGGACGCTACCCCCACCTCCCCTACACATACTTTTTTTCTGTAGGACCTTTTTTTTTTTCTTTCAGAAATATCTAGATATAGAGGATATTTTTTTAGAAATTGACGATAGTATTCCTCCACTTTGAAACCCGTGTATGTCGTAGAAGAGATAACTACATTAGAAACCAATTTTGCACAATTGAACTCAGACTCCATTGAACAAATGTGGCGCGTTATTAAGCTTGGCAACAACTCAATTCTTCTCGGATGTATATATCGTCCACACGACCTAAATGACGAAATTCTCAAAAACTGTATAGCATCTATCAAAGCTTCGAAAGCTGCCGCCCAAAGGTTAGAGTGTGATTTCATTATAATCTATGGGGACTTTAATTTTAGCAACACATTTTATGAGTATATTGAGATTGGCGGTGGCGTGGCGACAACAGCGCACGTGCTAAATGAACGACCAGGAGACATGAAATTTCAAGATTGCTTAAACGAATGCCTACTCACACAATTGATCACCTTCAAAACATATCGTAGTAACAGATTTTCAGAGCCGAACAGTACTCTAGACCTAGTAATAACAGACAAACCAGATCTCTTGATAGAAATAAAAGAAGAAGACTCGTTCGGGGACACTCCAATGGGACAATCTCATGCTCTAATCACGGGTCGATTTGTTCTGAACGACAAGATAAAAGTACCACCAATCGTGCAGCGAAAGCGCTATATCTGGAGCAGAGCCGACTACGCTAATTTCTCGCTAAAATTAAGTTCAACAAATTGGAAAAGCCTATTCGAAAACTGCTCAGCTAACGAATGTTACAATCTATTCCTAGAAGTGTACGACGAACTAGCAACAGAACTCATTCCGTCGACTACCTTGCCCTTCAAGAAGAAACACGAACCATGGATAACAGACGAAGTTTTAAAAGCTATTAGAACAAAACAAGAACTTTGGAATAAATATATTGCCTCTGGTCGCCATACACATAAAGAGCTCAAAGACAAGCACAAAGAAGCATGCAGAAATGTAACCAAAACTTTGAGATTAGCAGTGTTAAAATATGAAGAGAACCTAGCTAATTTATATAAAAACGATCCTAAAAAGCTACACGTTCATATCAAAAACAAAACCAACTCAAAATATGTATTCAACTCCATAGAAACAATTGATGCAACAATTTCAACAGATCTTCAAATTATTTGCACAACCCTGAACAATTATTTCCAATCAGTATTTGTCAATGAGCCAGACGGACCTGTGCCGGAATTAGAACCCCGAACTGACAATAAATGTATATTAGACGAGAATATCTTTTCAATCAACGATATCCGTGCTCGACTCGCAAACCTAGACGAATCTAAATCTCTTGGTGTTGATAACGTTCACCCTCGTGTACTCAAACACTGCGCAGAAGCTTTCGCATTGCCACTAACATTAGTTTTCAAGAAATCTTTCTCAACCAGCACTATACCAGACCTGTGGAAAAAATCTAACGTCACGCCCATTTTCAAGAAAGGAAGCAAACTAAGAGCATCAAATTATAGACCAGTTTCTCTCACATCCATACCATGCAAAATATTCGAGAGTATATTACATGAAAAAATAATGCTACACTGTAACTTAAACGGTTTAATAAGCATAGCACAACACGGATTTGTTCAAAGAAAAAGCTGTTTGACTAATCTCCTCGAAACTCGCGACTTCCTCACAGAAGCTGCACACAAAAAGTATCCAGTCGATATGATTTACACTGATTTTGCAAAAGCATTTGATAAAGTCCCACATAATCGCCTATTGAGCAAATTGAAAGCATATGGCATCAGCGGGAAAGCACTAATGTGGATAAATGCTTGGCTTAACAATAGACAACAGCGGTTGTCATTGATACTCACTCAACTGCTAAAATATTCACATCAGATTGGAAAAAAGTTACAAGTGGCGTCCCTCAAGGAAGTGTCCTCGGCCCTCTCCTTTTCGTACTATTTATAAATGATCTGCCGAACAACATTACCAGCCAGTTCAAGCTCTACGCAGATGATAGTAAAATTATGAACATGATAAAATCGAATGAAGATATGCTAGCTTTACAATCAGACATTGATCAAGCCATAAAATGGTCTCACAAATGGTTGATGTTCTTTAATGTGGAAAAATGCAAAACAATGCATGTCGGTCGAGGTAACAGAAAATCTAATCAAGTCTATTCAATGACGAACACAGAAGGCACTCGTCGAAACCTGGAGGAAACTGAAACTGAACGAGATCTAGGTATTCTAATATCAAATGACCTCAAAGTCCGTGCCCAGGTAGAGTCTGCAGTCTCAGTAGCCTATTACAAATTGGGCCTACTAAAAGAAGTGTTCCGAAGCAGAAGCATTTATCTCTGGCGAACGCTTTACATCACATATGTGCGCCCACACCTGGAATTCGCTATTCAAGCATGGTCTCCTCACCTAAAAAAGGATATCAATATGCTTGAAAGAGTTCAGCGCAGAGCGACAAAAGTTTCCTCAATCAAACATCTCCCATATGAGCAACGCTTAAATATATTTAGAGTGACAACACTAGAAGAGAGAAGAGCTAGAGGAGATCTTATTGAACAGTTTAAAATTATAAATAAAATTGATGATGTTAACTTTTTTGTTCCTCAAAGGATCTCTAACAACGTACATTGCAGGAGGAGTCACAATAAACAGCTACACAGACAAATTGTCAGCGATTGCGAAGAGCGACATCACTTTTTTACTAATCGTGTCACACCGTCCTGGAATATGGTACCACAGGAAGCAATTGACACTCACTCGGTCAACTTATTCAAAAGTTTCCTATCATGATGGGCATCTTGTCTCGTTGACAATTAGCCCTACACATTAGTTAGTATAGAGATGCCTGGTGTTGCATCTCTTCGTCAAAATACTTTATAATCAATGATTGACTAATTTATAGTATTATTGAATTTGTAAAAACATAAAAAAAATATTATTGATTGTAAATTTATTGATTCTAAATAAAATCAAAATTAATATATATATATATATATATATATATATATATATATATATATATATATATATATATATATACATATATATATATATATATATATATATATATATATATATATATATATACATATATAAATATTTAAATATACATATATATATATTATATATATATATATGTATATAAATATATATATATATATATATATATATATACATATATATATATATATATATACATATATATATATATATATATATATATATATATACATATATATATATATATATATATATATATATATATATATATATATATATATATATATATATATATATATATATATATAGATATAGATATGTATATATATATATATATATATATATATATATATATATATATATATATATATATATATATATATATATATATATATATATATATATATATATATATATATATATATATATATATATATATATATATATATATATATATATATATATATATATATATATATATATATATGAATAAAGAAAATATCTTTATATTATCATGTATGATATTGTATACTTAAAAGAGTGCTCAATAGATAAACTAGAACTATATAGTAAATATGTTACTGTTATCCGCAGTACCAGGAATTAGCTAAATGCTAATGTTTATAATATAATATAATATTGCAACTCTGAGTTTCATGTGTTACCTTAATCATCAGGCAAGTAGTAAAAGTTCAATTTTGCTACGATTTGTTTAGTGGACGTTACGGTTTACATTTGTATTTGAGATCGTGACAAAAGAAATACGTCCGAGAAATGGAGCGAATGTGACATAAACATAACGCAAAAGTTTAAAGATGTTGAATTTCAAATAGATGTAAAAAAAAATCTTAAATCAGTTAACTTCCTTGATGTCACTTTTAAATTAGCCCAAAACACCCATAAGAACTTTTAAAAAACCCAACGATAATCTTCAATACATCCACAAATCTTCTAATCACCTACCACAAATTATCAAACATTTAACTACTTCAATATCCAACAGACTTTCACAAAATTCCTCATCCAGAGTTATATTTAATCAGTATAAAAACGAAAATGAACAAGCACTAAAAAATAGCGGATACAATAAAATTAAATATTAAATATCTTTATTTTATTTAAAATTAAATATTAAATATCCCTTAAATATGAGATCAAACAAAAAACATCCCAAAAAATCGTAAACGCAATATCACATGGTTCAATCCCCCATTTAATAAAAACGTCTCCAAAAATGTTGCAAAAATGTTCTTGTATTTACTAGAAAAAAACTTCCCTTAGACACACAAACTTCAAAAAATCTTGAACAGAAACACTGTAAAGGTAAGCTACAGTTGCACTGAAAATATAGAAAAATTATAAAAAACCACAACAAAATTATCTTCCCAAGAATTAAAAATAATGATCCAAAATGCAGTTGTTGAAACAAAGCAGAATGCTTCCTGAATGGTAAGTGCGAATCCACAAATATTGTATATAAATGCATCATTGCAGCAAAAAACCAACCCAACAAAGTTTAAATCGGATTAACTGAAGGTGAGTTGCAAAACCAATATAAACTTTTGCAACCCCCTCATTATGAGGGGGTTGCAAATTTTATATTGTCATAATTTTTGAACGCTGATAGATAAAACTATGAAACTTAAAATTTATCGAATAATATAAGTCTAGTTGAAAATAATACAAAAAATATTTCATCAACTTGTTGCTCTCACGTTTAAGCCAGGGGGGAGACAAAATTTGGGGTTTTTTTGTTCCCAAGCTCTATTCATCGCAATTTTTTGCAAAGCATCCTTATTTGACACAATTATAAACATATAAATGTTTGGAGTTTGCTCCATGTCTGGAAGTTAGCTATCTCAAAGACCGAAAAATGCTTTTGGCGCCACTGCACATTACATTTTTAATTAATTTTAAAAAATTGTTTGCATTTCACAGTAAGATTTTTGGTGTGTCCCTTTAAAACAATCCAACCATTTTTTTTTTTGCAGACCAGATATTTTGCGGAAATATCTTGATTGTTTAATCTAATAACCGACTGACGGCAATTTCTTGAAAAGCACCTTAACGACTATGAGAATAAAAAGTAAAAATTATTCAACGGGTTAGTAGGGGATTTTAATAAGTATATGCAATTGGAACTGCATAATCCGAACCGATAGTTGCCGTGGCGCAGCGATTAGATTTCTGGCACAGATTCTGGCACAGATCAATTTATTTGTTGTAGTTATTAAGGTTTCTGGGAGCACCTTAATAACTACAACAAATAAATTACGAAAGGGTATTTACTTAAAGTTCAATACTTTTGCAAACCAGCTGTTATTGGAGCTAGCAGTGATTTGCACCGGAACCTTTTACACCAATCACAGTTCCATGTTATTGCTTTGACTTAACTACGTAAGGTATCCATTCAATAATACTCACGAAACATTAACATAGTATGGCCAACTATTTCATTGTGTTTTTGTGTTTTTTCTTCTGTAATCTTTTTGAGGTTTCTTTACACTTTTCCAATTTTTTGAAGTTTCTTTATACTTTTCCAATTTTTTGAAGCTTCTTTATACTTTCCCAATTTTTCAAATTCATATTAAACTATTTTGATTAGCTGATGCGTGGCATTGCCATATTCAGTTAATGAAGGCACACCACGACATTTTTTTTTACTTCTGAATTTGTTAATAATCCTTAAAACCCCCTGTTATTTTTATTCGGATTAACTTATTTTATTACTTCGTCCAGTTGTTCACGGACTATGTTGGGCGGCCACTCATTCTTTTTTGCAAGTCATGTTAGATCGTTGAATCCAGATTTTTGTTAGTTTTCCATTTTTAACTTTAACTTTACTTCAAATATCTGCTGGATTTTGGTTGGTTAGGCAGTGACGCCATATAATCCAACTTTATTTATTGATCTCTTTAACCCGGTTTGATACAAACTGTTTTCATTTACGATTGTTGTAATGGATCCAATGTAGCGCTACTGAACTATAGAGCCAATCCTTTACTTTAACAACTAGGTATCATTCAAGTGCCAATTTAAAGTTTTGGAGAGCATTAGTTGCCATGTACTAGAACACAATTCAAGTCTGGGAAAAGAAAACCTTGCTTGGAAATGCGTGATTTAGCAGTTAGAGGTCCTTCAGTGACTTGTTACACTTGACCTGTAAAAATGATACGGCTCTTTACGTGTTTTTCAGCTGCAGATCACTAAGGTAGAAAATTCTGCAAAAAGAAACCATAATCTCATCTTACAAGCTTTTGGACACTAAGTGTTCAGCGTGTATTGCCGTCATTAAACCAATTGCAAAGTAGTTACGGTGAATCATCGTTGCGTTCACTTGAAATGTACGAGATCTCAAACTTAATGTTGATATGCAATCAATCAAATCAAGCCATTTCCTTGATGAAGTTGTGCACTTGATCTTTTTAATTTTGACCGATAAAAATTTATTCTCACCAAGATTGCTAAGTTAATTAGCAATCTTGGTTGCATCCGCCCATCATAACTTGGTATTTTGATTGAAGCAGTAAGGTAGAAATAATACAGCTGCATATATAGGTTCATCATTATATAGTTTTGGTATTTTCTTTTGTTATGCCAAAAATTCCTCGCCAATACAAAGCCAAGAGGACCTGAAACGGCTTTTGATTCAACCAAAATAAGTTTTTATCACTGGAGAATATGGTTCTTGATCTTTCAATCAAATGTATGAGAATCTTGAAGAACAAATTTTCACTATGTCAAACCTATATTGAACTTTTTGAACGGAACAAGCAGTTTCAGAACGGAATAAGTAGCGTTGAAGATATTTATCAAAAAATGATTCATGGAGCACTCACATAGGAAACTCACATAGGAAACTCACATAGGAAACTCACATAGGAAACTCACATTGGAAACTCACATAGGAAACTCACATAGGAAACACACAAAGGAAACTCACATAGAAAACTCACATAGGAAACTCACATAGGAAACTCATATAGGAAACTCACATAGGAAACTCACATAGGAAACTCACATAGGAAACTCACATTGGAAACTCACATAGGAAAGCTAGCTTTCTTCTATGAGTGTTATTTTTCTATGTGAAGATTGTTTTTTCAAAAATCTAATGTAAAGATTGTTTCTTCAAAATTCTCATACATTTGGTTGAAAGATCAAGTGCTCGATTCTCGAGGGATAAAAACTTGTCAACTGACGCAGTTCAACGCTAATGATGTCAAAGAAATCTTTATAAAAGAAAATTTACGTCTTAATCGTATAAAATAAACTCCGCTTTTTACTCCAGGAAACTTTTTCAACCTTCCCAACGAACCAATATTCAAAGATGCTCTTCGTTGTTGATGTTGTGTTTGTGTTGTAAAAGTTGCTTTTTTTAAAATGCATGAAATATTGTCGTAAGTTGATTTTAACAGAAATAAAATATCATTATCAACATGTACATGTTAATGATCGTGTTTTATTTCTGTTAAATGATTTCAAAAGCATATTGTCGGGGATAATGCAAATTCGCGACGATATGCGAATATACATAGACCCTAGTTGTAATGAATATATATAGTCATTATAGCAGCCGGGACGCAGTGGTAGCGCACTTGCCTCAGAAACAAAGGATCCATGGTTCAAACCCCACCTCTGGTCAAGTTTTGCGACATCGGTTAGGAAAGAGGCGTGAACTTTCAATTAAATGCTCATCCGCGGTGCTATGTGATAAGACCGTAAGAACTTCTTAGGGCACCTCAATAAAATTAAAAAAAAAAAAAAAAAGACGGTTAGGTCAACTTTAACACCTTGAAAACCGCCACAAAAAAAGTACGTCTTACTGTTTTTGAAAGATAAATCACAACACTTGACGTTAGACGTCATTTTCTTTTTCCGTCACTTTAGTTTTTTTGGTATAAATGGTGTTTTAATTGGACATCAAATATAAAATTAAATATTAGGAAAGGTTTTCTCTTTAACAAAATGAAATCACCATTAGCTATTTTATAAATTGTTCATGGATTTTAAAGTTTTAATAACAAGTAAGAGTTTTTTATTTTAAACATTTTTTTTTAATACTAAAGTAATTTAATGCTAGTAATTCCAGTAATTTAAAACATATTCAAGCCATCTTGCTTATAATATTAAAAAAACTATATTAATATAGTAATATAGCTAATGTTGTTTACATGTTATCTAAAATAATAATAAATGTTTCAATTTTTTTTTCTGTATTTGTAGAGTATAATATTTTATTATTATTTATCAAATAATTGTAGACTATAATATTAATCAATTAATCAATATATTTCTGAAATAGTTGGCGGTTACATTTCAAAGTTGTTTACAAATAATATAATTGCTAACATTAAGTAAACACCTAAAAAGAATGATTAAAATAATAATGGTTATAATAATAAAAATAATATTTATAATAATAAACATAAGAATCACAATGTAAAAAAACAAAAAAATATTAACAATAATAATAATGATAATAATAAAAATGATAATGATAAAATTAATAAGTTACTTGTTTTTATCAACACAATAGCTGTATATACAAAGTTAGACTGTTACAAAACAAAATAATAGGAAAAATTATAATAAAATTAAAAATAGTAATACCAAAAATAGGAAAAAAAAAATACAGGACAATACAAGCGTTTCACATAAAAAACATGACAATATCAGCAATATATGACAATACCTAATTAACAATGCACAAGAATATCTAAAAACAAACAAAAAACAACAAACAATGCAAACAGCACATAATAAAATAAACAACCTACAAAAATACAGGACTATTCAAACACAAAAGTACATTACAATATAAAAAATATACAAAAATAATTTAAAGAATTAATTAAAAAAAATTTTTTTTTTACTTTTTTTTTTTCATTGTAAAGTTCAATATTAAAACTTTATTTTATATTTGATAAAATTTTATTATTTTAATATTCTAGTTTTTTTCTATATTAAGAAATAAGTTATATTTCAATCAAAAAAGTAATCAATTAGCGAGAAAAAAAAAATAGACTTTTTTTATTTATCTAAAATTTTGCTAATTTAGTTAATATATCTTTACTGAATTTTTAATAATGCAAGAACTTATACATTTTATAGATGCTGCTGTTATCTCTAAAGTGTTTAGATATCTCTGATTTTTTTAATTTCTATTCTAAGGCTTTTATATGTGATACAATAAAAGTACAAAAAAAAATCTTGTTTCAATTAAATTTCCAGAGCTTTTTACTAATATTCTTTAAGTAAAAAGTAATACAAATTCTTAATCAATTTTTTATTTTGTTAAATAAAGATTCCGGAGAAGAAAGTTTGTTTACCACTCTTTCAACTGAATTAGAGAGGCGACTCCCTAAAGCTGCTGTTGAGTGGAAAAGGTAATATTTATTCTACATAATATTTACTTTACTGAATTTTAAGTAAAAAAATGTTACTAAATAAGGTTATAATATTAATTTTATTAAAATAAAATAATATAACATAAAATATTATATTTAAATACCAAAGTACCTTTTTTAAATTATTTTCACTTTATAATTTTTTTATTCTATTGTCTAATTATTTCTTAGGTTTGTTAAACGTTTTTTACAGTATAGAAAATGCATATATATATATATATATATATATATATATATATATATATATATATATATATATATATATATATATATATATATGTATATATATATATATATATATATATATATATATATATATATATATACATACATATATATATATATATATATATATATATATATATATATATATATATATATATATATATATATATATATATATATATATATATGTATACATTATTTTTGATTTAAATTTCTATTTTATATTAATTTTATTAAATGTTTACTCTTCTCTAAATCAAGTGTTTATTGTAGGTTACTTAGACAAGTTACTTGTATAATGACTAGTTTTTTGCTAAAAATAAATAATAATGTAATTGAAATTCAATCTGGTGACATAGATAACCAGGCATTAGATTTATCCACAATATCCACATTCATAAAAGTGGTTGACTGGAAAAAAATTTTAATGGCCTCTCAATAAACAATTGTTACCATCTTTTTTGTCACAAGAGAATAGATGCTTAGAAGCATTATATACCAACTACGAATTGATAAGTATTGATGTTCATTCATGTCTATTCAATATCTGTGCACCAGTATTTTATACCTTAATTTTGAAAAAGTTTTTAACAGCACACCACAAGATTTGGTTTTAGGACTGTTGTTCAACGCATTTAGAAGCCATTTTGTTTTTAATGTTTTTATTACTTATCAACAACCTCAAGGTTTTTACAAAAAAATTGTTCGGTATATATAGCATTTAAAAGTACAACTTGTGACTCTTGTCAACAATTAATGATCGTTAAAAAAAAAAGTTGTAAAAATAAAAATATGCAACAAGTGACTTTTTTCAATAATTAGCAAAGCTAATTAATGACAAATTACTGACACATTAAAATCACAACAAGGACCATTATGTCTTGTTCAGTACATCAGCAATCTTTCAGATAAACTTAAACATCAGATTAGGGTTATTCCATATGAAATCACCTAGTTTTTCAATAGTGCCCCAGGGTACTACCTCAAATTTGCTTCAAATTTTGACCACCCATAGCTTTTATGAAAAAAACACAATCCTGAAAATTTCAGCTTGATTGACCAAACCGTTCAAAAGTTATAATTGAATTAATATTGACCAAAATCGGAAAAATTTGAGCATCTGGAGCTTACAGTAGATTTTTTTGATTTTTACCAGATCATAACTTTTTAAATAAAATAGATGATCACCTGAAATTTTTACGGTAATAGTTTTTCACCCAAATTATCTATTTTTGCAGGTATTTTTGACTGATTTTGAATATTGTCTGAGTTCTTGTACCTCAAAGTTGTTAAATAAGGCAATATTAGAAAAAATTTTGGAAACTTTAATGTGCTACAGTCCAATACCAACAGACAAGCTGTGCCAATTTTTTGTTACTTTTGTGTACTTAGAGTAACCACTTGTGGAAAAACTTAAAGTTGTGTGTTAAAAGTTATTTTAGCACTTGCAGCAACCTGTTAAAATATCACTTTTTTAAAAAAATACAATAAATTACATTAACTTTGTAGGCATAGGAAGTAGCATAGACAGTTAAAATAAATTATGAAACTTTTTACTGGCAAAGTTCTATATATAGACAATCAAAAAAAAAAAAAAAGAACTATACTCTATCTTTTGACATGATTTTAGCATTTTGAGTGCAACACTTTTTAAGTTTAAAAAGATACCTATTAGTGCAAGTTATATTATACTTCAAAAAAATAAAAAATGCTGAAAGAAGAAGTGTATATACACATGAAACACAAGTACACTAGTTTCTTTATGTCTGATTTAATTAATTCATAATACTTTCATAATCATTATTAGCAAGTTTGTAGTCACAAGCACTTTTACCCTTAATGGATGAAGCACTTATTTGACATATAACTTTGTCAAATGGAACCCAACATTGACTTGATCGTGCATAATTAGTCCATTTTAAATTCAACTTGTTTCTATGTATGAATTTTACATTAACATCTTGGTTTTCATTACAAATCTCAAGTACAAGCCCTATGTACCATTCATCATCGTAAAAGCATGCAGATATTCAGCATCGCTAGATATTCTCCGTAAAAACAATTTCTCTCCACATGGTAAAAACTGCGATAGCTTCTTAAGCCTGGAACTGTGTTCATCTATTCATATCATTTCTTTAGGTTAAAATAAGTTTCATGATTATTGATATTATCACTTGAAATGTAAAATAATTTAACACCTTTAATGTTTTTTTCAGCCCATGTTAACAGTTCATTTTGTGTGGGAATCTGGTTTGCATTTGTTGCTCGTAGACTCGCTTTTGCTGCTTCTCTTTTTATAGTTCATCCTATTCCATCACATAGACTTTTGCTATGGGATGTAGCAAAGAGGTGGTGCTCAGCATTTATATTGTGATCTTCAAGATGGTACATGTGTTGATTTAATGTTCTTTTTGCCTCTGATAAGTAGGAGGATTGTGCTTCTTTGATAAAGTGGTGGTTACAAAGATCATACAAATTTTCACTTAGAGTTTCAATAAACTCAATAATGCTTGTTTGGACACCCATTATTTGTATGTAATATGATCATCAAAATCAAAATCATTATTTTCAAACAAATTTTCCAAGTAAGTCTTTAAATTTACTTTACCAGGGGAATTGGAACATAGATGCAGCTTGACTATTTATATTACAAACATATACTTTCATCAAATCTTTGTAATATATTAAATGGCTCTTTGGTAAAGCAGCCCACATCAACTTAGTTTTTTTATGATAATAACATACGCAAACTGAGCTACTTCCACTACTGTCAACTGAAATGCACCACTTTGGCCTTAGTTCACAGAACTTGCTGAATCCAACTTTGTGTTTAGGGTATAACTTCTTAAACTCAAGATAAAGTTCCTTTGATTGAACTAATATTAATCGTTTTTGTTTATGAACTTTTACATTACTTATACGCACAGAAACAAAGTCTTTTTCTGGACATTGTCTTGTGAACTCTTTGGGTTCATAAATTTCAATGACTTTTTGTTTAGCAATATCTTCCTAAGGCTGTCCTTTTTTAGCCTCAGGTTTAGCAAGTATTCCTTTTTCATTTTTTCAACTTTTGAGCTTTTTTGAAGATGTTCTGAAAATGTTTTGCAAGTTTTTTCAATTAACCAACTATCAAAAGTTTGTGTTAGTAGTTGAACTTTTTCTTTCTTCAAACTTATTTTCATTTTGTTTTTTATTGCATCTAACAGTTTGTGTAAATCATTACAGTTTATACATTTTTGCTCTTTTTCTGACTTTATCTCTTGGGTCTATATCCAATGCTGACACTACTAGGTTTGTCATACTTGTTGCAAGTTTTTTAGCTTTTTGCTTTCCATATCCTAATTTTTCGTGTCTTCTTACATTTTTGAGTAGAGATATTTCCAATAAAGACACACTCTTGTTAAGAATTGTCTTATCAAGGTCTGAACAACTCAAATCTTCTTCAGCAGCTTCATCTTGACTACTTTCTGTAATTTTTTTAAGTTTGAATTCATTCATACAGTTAGTAAAAACTTTTTGACCAGGTTTGATCTTAAGTTGATTTGCTATTGATAATGTTAACTTTACACAATCCCTTAATAATTTTTTTATTGTAGACTTTAAATTGATCACAACAGTATTTTTGAAGTGCTTCATATCTAGAAACATAGGCTTTTTCATGGTGAAAACATATCTCCTCATTTGGTTTAAAAGTGTATCCTATCCTTTGCATTAAAACTTCAATATCAGTATCTTTTAGTCTTATTCTACCTACCATTCTACAATATGACATTTTATCACAATCTTCATTTAAAACTCTTCCCACACAATATTTCTCTGACATTTTTTACCAATCTAAAAATATTAAAGTTAAATATTTAACATTATCTAAAAATAAACTTTTTTATATTTTTCCGGTAATAAAATCATAAAAATTAAATCTCAAGTATAAATGTGATTAAAACTGTCTAAAATGCAACCAGTAAACTATTTCTTCATATAACTATTTTTGCGTACACAAAACTTTTACTTTTTGGTTCTTGCAATATTATCAACTAAAATAATAAAATCCAGAAAATACTGTGCAGATTTAGATTTTAATACAAACTCTTGAAGCAATTGTGAAGCAATTGAAACCATGTGAAAATCATATCATTATAATTATATTATATGCATAAAATTTAACAAATACATATTATAAAATCACATCAAATAAATTAGGTAAAGACACTGAAAATTTTATTTTATGAAAAACTGATTATATTTATTTAGGGAAAAAAATAAAATATACACCTAAGTCATAGGGCTACAATCATGTCATAAGATAGAGTAAAGGTCTTTAATTTTTTTTTTGGTGATTGTCTATATATAGAACTTTGCCAGTAAAAAGTTTCATAATTTATTTTAACTGTCTACGCTACTTTCTATGCCTACAAAGTGAATGTAATTTATCATATTTTTTTTAAAAAGTGATATTTTAACAGGCTGCTGCAAGTGCTAAAATAACTTTTAACACACAACTTTAATTTTTTCCATAAGTGGTTACTCTAAGTACACAAAAGTAACAAAAAATTGGCACAGCTTGTCTGTTGGTATTGGACTGTAGCACATTAAAGTTTCCAAAATTTTTTCTAATATTGTGTTATTTAGCAACTTTGAGGTACAAGAGCTCAAAAACTGTTTAAAATCCTTAAAAAATACTTACAAAAATAGAAAATTTGGGTGAAAAACTATTACCGTAAAAATTTCAGGTGATCATCTATTTTATTTAAAAAGTAATGATTTGGTAAAAATCAAAAAAATTTACTGTAAGCTCCAGATGCTCAAATTTTTCCGATTTTGGTCAATATTATTTCAATTATAACTTTTGAACGGTTTGGTCAATCAAGCTGAAATTTTCAGGATTGTGTTTTTTTCATAAAAGCTGTGGGTGGTCAAAATTTGAAGCAAATTTGAGGTAGTACCCTGGGGACCATTAGGTGATTTGATAAGGAATGACCCATTAAGGTCTACACTTATAATAGCTTTATTATTGGAATTAAAAAATCAGACCAGGGCTTAGACCTCTTGCAAGTAGACATAGACAGAGCAGTTAAATGGTCACATTGTTGGCTGATAAGTTTAAATATTGAGAAATGCAAAGTGATACATACTAGACAATCTATCTACATGAGAATGTTCATGCTAGGACCAGAAGGGCAACAGCTTTATCAGTGCAAAATGAAAAGATTTAGATTCATTTAATACAATGTTTTAGCTTTTGCAATTATGATATGACCCAAGCCAAAATAATTTTTAATGTTCAATACTATTTAAAAAATACAAAATAAGAACATGGCACAAACAGAGTGTCATCTTGCACCTAAAATATAACTATTGACAATTACAAGAAATAATGCGATGTTATTTATAGATCAAAAATATAGTTATACCAATCCTAGTACAAAAATAGTCCAACCAGCACAGTGTATATAAGATCAGATTTGGGATGGATGGAAAAATTGCAGTTTTTTGAGTAATTGGAACAGCTATTTATCCCAGCAGTTAAATTGAGTGAATTTTCTTTTATTAGATGATCACAGTACTCATATGTCATTGAAAGTTTTAATTAAGAATTAATAGACTCAGACTGAAACAACTGAGAAGTTTGAGCAATGGATGAAAAGCGAAAATAAAAAAAGGACTACAAAATTTAACATACTACGCAAACAATGGAGACATACCAAGTAAGAAGCAAAAACTACTTCAATGTAGAAAATGCAAAGCATTTCCTTATTTTAATGATTCAATGAAAAAGCAGTTTGTGTCAGTTGTGGTTTTGCAATCAGTTATGTACTCCAAAACAATATCAACAATGAGATTTTGTGCACTAAAAAGTGTGGACATGGTGGTTTCAATATTGAGTAATATTATTAGTTTTATATGTGAATTGGTTTTCTTTTCTTTTTTTATCGTTTTCTCATTGATTATAATGGTGAGTGATTTGAGTTAATAAATATGAATTCAGTCCCTTGAAAAAATATAGCTTCTTGTAAAATTAAATTTAAGAAATAAATATAAAACTTTTCTTTTTTTACATATTACTGATAACAAAATTCTTTGTCTATTAAAAAAATCCCATTTAAAAATATGTTTCCCATCAAAGATAAGATAAACGTTGTAGGTGTTGACCAAAATTAGGCCTATTAAATCTTACCATGTTTTGTTTAGTCTTAAATGATTGTTTTTTCATCACTACTATGAAGATTTGTTCCAGAAAGTTGACTTCCTCATTCAGTGGTATATTCATCAGCACTCATGTTGTATTTTACTCCAATTTTTTAGTAGATTGCCCTGAAAAAAGAAACACTAAGTAAAGCTTTTAAGTCTATTTTTTTAAGTCTGAAAACTATGAAAAAAATTAAAAAATACTGAAAAAGAAAACAATTCCTCACAAAAAAGAAAATATATGAGCTTTAAAATAAAACTCAAAAACCCAAACTCGAGGCGAAATTTTCTTTTTGATACTTTTTTAATTGTGGTTGAAATAAATTACTTTAAAACTTTTGAAACGTTTTATTGAAGTTTTATTAAAGTTAAATCAGGTTTTATTAAAGTTAAAACGCTTTTACATCAAATGATTGTTTAATAAATGAACAAATTTTATTTAAATTATTGTTTATTTAAAAAGTGAAATTAAATTACTAAAATGAAAAATAAATTAATATTTTTAAATAGTATAAATATTTTTTTTGAAAAAGTTGCAAAAAATAAAAAATAAAAAATTTATAAAATAGTAATTTTTGATCATTTCATTGCATTTAAATTGTTAAAACATTAAAACAGCTGTGATCAAATCATAAAGAAAAAAAATTGCTAAACCCTCAGTCGATGTAGCAACACTCTGTTACAAGTCAGGCTATTTGATAGTCAATGCGTGTACTGAAACCCCTGCAACTTTCTATTTTTTTATGACTTCATCCATGTGCGTCTCCATCCAGAAATTTTTTGGCCGTACTCGTCTAAAAATCCTTTCTACATTAGGACCTTTTTTTTATCATTTATAACACAAGTTTAAAAGATTTATACATAATACTTTGCCCTAGTATTTTAGGATTTTCCAAATAAAAATATAAATAATTAACCAAAATAACGTTAAATTTATTACAACATGGCGGCATTAACGCCAACATTGATTCGCCACTAATTTTTATTTATATGCTTTATTTGCTAACTAATATAAAGAATAAAATTAATTTCCTTATTGCTTCTCCCATGCGTACCCTTTGCAGTTACTCGCGAGAGAAGCAATAACTATAACATTTCATAAGCAAGCGATAACTATAACATTTAATAAACAATATTTGTATTTTTCTTTTTTTTAGACTAAAAAGATTTATTAGATAGCGTATTTATTGCATAACAAAGTCGATTCATTCAAAATTTTATTTAATTCATTCAAAAGTAAATAACTTTTTTTTGTTGTTCTTCTCTTACTTTTGGAATCAAGTTTTTTGGCGTGGTTATTACGTTATGTTTTAAATAACTTTTTGATTATTTAGAATATTTTAAATGCAATTTTGTTTTTATTTGAAATGAAAAAGTTTAAAGCTTATAGAGTTTAATTCCATTGTAAATTATAGTCATCAAAACGTAAGCAGAGGAGAAACTCATAAGAGTATTTTAAACAAGTTAATGTTTTTATTTAAAAATATAAAATGCTAGGTGATTCATATTTTAATCCAATCAAAACGTCTGTTTTACATTTTAATCCAATTATAATATATTTCATATTTCATCTACGTGAATTCCACATAAAGCATTCTGATTGACTTGAAATACATTTATAATCTGTTTTAAAAGTCGTTTTCCAAATGTTGCTTTTTCTAAACGACATTAATAACAATTTTGTAATTATCACAACAAGTTTTATCATCATAATTATCATCATAATTATCATCATAATTATCATCATAATTATCATCATAATTATCATAACAAATTTTATCACAAAACAGCAAGACAATAAAAAAGAATTGTTTTATTTTAATTTTTTTATGAACTTGGTGCTAATATAAAATTGTTTTAAATTTAATTTGGGCAGAAATTTGGGGGCCCATACTGGTATACCGGTATCAAAATCGGTATATAAAATGGATACGTTACTGATTATATATATATTCATTGATGATTCCTGAGTTATTTAGGAATACTGTTTTTTGAACTTTTTTTCGTGTTAGCCTAGTTTAATTTAATAATTGTTTCTTTAAAGATCTTATGGACGACCTCCAAAAAGTGTTATTCTGCAAGCTAGTTTTTGTAAATTTGATTCCAACCGACTATCATCATCACTTGATCCAAATTTACAAACTAAACCATTACTGCATATATTTTGGACATCTTGTTTGGTAATATTTTATTTGTTTTACTTTAAGTTTTTTATGCTATGTTTTGTTATACAACACTTTTTTTTATCTATAGTTTTTGGCTCAGGAAACAAACAGCTACAAATAGTCTTATGGCTAACCTTAAGTTATTAAATAACAAATGATTAAGTACTACTCATGCCCTGATTTTGCATAGATTAGATTTATTAACATGTATCAACTTGCTCTAATCAAAAGCTGCGCATAATTAACAACTTGTCTGATAATTGACATCAAAAAATAAGCAATTTTATTGCTGATTTAAGAAAGCAAACTTGTTGTAAATAACAGTCATTTATAAAATAAAGAAAAAGAAGTTAAAAAAATGCTGCTGCAGTAAAAGTTATTCATTGATTTTGATGACAGGCAAGGTTTAACTTTAGTTCAAATTTCTTAAAGTGTCAATAAAAATATTAAAGGAAACCACTATGTGGTTATGATTGTGTATGTTTTTTTTTTCCAGATAATAAATATTTTGATAGTGTTGTTGTGAAAAGTAGTAAAGGAAATGATATTACAACAACAAAAGTTCATCAGAAATTTTTACAGCAGTTTTATGCAATAGTACAGTGAATAGTATAGTGAAAACACTGGTTGATAGAATAGGGTGATTAAAAAATAATTTTTTGGACTATACCTTTTTTCCATTATAAATGTGGTAGTGGTGTAGTGGTAGGGCGCTCGCCTCATAAGTGAGAAGTTCCGAGTTCGATCAACACCATGTCCCTGGTAGTACCACACTTAACTTGTTTCTCCACGCAGCAGCCTTGTTTGTCAAGGTTCATGTTTCTGAGTTATAGAGTTGAGAGAGGGTTGTAACCACAACTAAAGAAACCTCTTCGACTGTAATGGCTTTCATAGCCTTGGGGAGGTGAATTCAAATAAAAATATATATATTAAAAAGACCAGTATTGAAGCTGATCTTTTTGCTTCATGCAAATTAAAGGACTTTGTATCTACAAGTATTTAATTTCAACAGTACTTTGTTTAATTTTGATTTTAAAGATTTGTCTTTTGTCAACTTTAAGCAAATTCTTGGAAATTTTGTTGATGTATATGAAAAATTTAAGCACTGATCGTAAATCCAGTAATTTAATAGTGCTACACTAATATAATAATCTTATAAAATTTGGAAATCTCAAAAATTTATCTTTAATAAGTATTCCATGTTTTTTATAAACATTAGGTATGCTAAATTTAATTTTTTCAGTTTTATCACAATTAGTAACAGCAAGTACCATTCGTCTACAAGACATGTTGTTGACTCAGCTGAGACAATATTTGCAGCAACCATTAATCTGAAGTTAATGATATCTTTTGACAAATTTTGTTCAATCAACCAAAAAAAATTAATTCAACTATTTCTAATTGCTAGCGTTTCTTAAAAATATTTAATAGAGACACTGTTGCAGCATCTGCCATGCAAACTTTGATTTTTATCACAAAGTTTTTAGTTTTGATAAACATGGGATATTTAAAATTTGCCAACAATTTTCTATTGATATGGTCTCACTATAGAATATAACATAATTTTTAGGTACTATGCAAGAAAGGAGTATGAGAGTTATGTTATGAATAGTTAAATATGTTCATATACCAGTGTTATCTGTCAGTGTTAGTGTCTTAAATATGTTCATATACTAGTGTTTTAAAAATCACGACAATCCTGATAAAGATTTAAACAATGAAAACTTTTAAATAATAAGCAATAAAAATTTATAATTTAATGACTATTAATATTTAACTTAATAAAAATTACAATAATTTGAAATTTTTTCTGTCTGAAAATTATATTGAATAATCTTTAACTCTAAAAAAGTATACTACAGGTTAGGAAAGGTTGCAAAAGACTTAGTACATGATTAATATTCTTTTAATGCTTTTTTACATTTTCCAATGATACTTGATAATGATAATTGACAATGATACTTGGCAGTTTAAAATGATATAAATGATTATTCATAGTTGAAATATTTAATAGAAAAATATATTTTTAGGATAATGATTATTTTAAGTCCACTGTTAGAAATAGTATATTAAATTGGCAAAAAGAGTTAATACAACACAGATGTTCTGATTGGTTAATAATTCATGTTGTGAAACAAGAAAATGTTCGATCTGGAAAATCAAAAATTCAACTCCCAAGATCATCAGTATATGACAAAATTAAGTTAGAATTTTGTCAAAAACTTCAAGAAAGGTATTTTTTTCAATTATTTTATTATTATTTATTTTATTATTTTTTTTATTCAAATTTTTAAACTTTTTAAACAATATACTTTTAGTTTAATAGCTCACTTTTTTATTTATTTCATTCATCTCCACAAGTCAAGGAAACCCACTACCATTAAGGGGAGGCTACTCATTTTGCCTTTTAACTTTGAAACACGACCCTTGACAAACAAGACTGCTGTGGTAAAAAACAAATTGAAACTTGAAAAAGAAATAATATTGCATTATTAATTCTTTCATAGAATCTTTTTTTACTAATAATTGATCCAGGTCTAGGTCCAGGTCTAGATCCAGGTCCAGGCCTCACCTAAATATGAAGTTTTTTTACAACCCAAAATAAATAATAATGCAAACAAAGGTCATTAGCTGGAGCTAGGATATAATCTATAATATATTGTATACATTATATATACGTACATACATGTATAACAGGATTCTAATTAACGCTAAAATCTATTAATTTCTTTTTTTCTGGATAACAATGACAATTTTCATTTTTATCTTGATGAAAATGACTTTTTCAGTCATCTTTTACCCTATTCATATAGGAAAACAAACATTTGACCTTTGCATTTGTAAATGGACAAATTAAAAATAGTTCAAATGAATCAAGATTGATTCGATATTCCTTGACCAAATTTGGTTTTAAAAAAACAATTTCCCAAATCTTCAAATAATATTCTTTTAGATTGTTACTTATGATTGAACATTTGTTTTTAATACTATCCATTCAGGAATATATTATATATAATATATATAATATAATCTGTCAATATATCAAGATATATTGACAGATGAGTTGGGACTGACACATTTTTTTGCCACTTTAAAAATCTTTCAACTTTACTTTTACTTTGAAATAAGTAAATATATTAATGAAGTGTTTTTTTTAATCACTAAAATTGCTGTTTGAATTACATTGACACTATTTTTCATTTGAACAACATTAAAAAAATAGCCATAAAAAGTGTTTCTTTTTTAATGAGCAATATTTGAATAAAGCCTTAAGATTTTGGGTTGAGAAGTTCACTTTTCAATCAATTATTTTTTTAGGGTAAACAATCAATTATTTCTTTAGGGTAAACATGTACCCTAAAGAAATAATTGATTGAAAAGAAAAAAGTATTATAAAAACCCTAAAGTATTTTTTTAAAACTTTTTTCTGAATCTGATCGTTTTTGCAAAATGATTTTGTTACTTTTATTCAATCATTTATTTTTATTTCTGTTTCTATATTTTCTGTTTTTAGAAAATCTGGTATTATGGACATCACTACAGTTTCCATTAAATTAAGTTTACAATAATCGTAAAAGAACGTTAAAATTTTTTAAAAACTTAAAGAATAATATTCTTTTTTTAAATTGTTTTAAATTCTTCAAAAAATTTTCAAAGATTCCAGTTTTAAATTTAAGATTATACGAACAAAAGAATTTTAGAATAGTGAATTCTGTTGTTCAAATGATTTAAATGAAATTCTAAAATTAAATTTGCGTATTTTTGCTTCCTTTTTTTTTTTTGCGTACTTTTTATGTGTTATTAACATATAAAATATAAATAGAAACATTTCTAAACTTTGCAAGTTTAGGAATGTTTAAGCATTTAAGTATATTTATTTGTTAAACTTAGTAACTTAACTTAATGGTTGCTATGATTTATTTTTTAGGTAAATTTAGTATGAAGTACTTTATCGATAAAGTACATTAAATTTTAACTTTAAAATAGATTTAGACAATTATTAATTTCCATGCAGAGATTTAATTAATAAATTTAGAAGCGCTTCACAATGAATGAAAGTCTTTGTGCAAGAAAGCAAAAAAAGAAATGTCGTTTTATTTAACAAGTTAAATTTAGCATGACGTTACTTTATGGATTAAAATTTATCAAAAATAAAAAAACCTCACACAACAATATTTAAAAATTACTAATTTAAAAACTCACACAATATTTATTCTGAATTTTTTAAAATGGCCAAACAAAAATTGTTAATTAGAAGAAAAAATAAGAAAATTGCAAAAAAATATATAAATTTTTTTTTGCAATTTATTTTTCTCAGATCTGATAGTGAGGTAGGGTTCTGTTTAGAAACTTCTGCTTTCAATTTTACTTAACGTTTTTTGATGGGGTTTTAATTAGATGAGTTGCCTGGCCATGAGGTAAGAATATTATTTATATTTTCTTAGAGCCATGTCATGACAATTTTTGCTTGATGCCAAATTGCCCTATTGTACATGAAAATATCAAACATTCTAATTCAAAACCAATCAGACACATTGTTTTTCAAAACGGTTTTTTGGAAAAATCATAACTTCTTTCTTAGTTAGTGCTTTTTTAGAAAATCATAACTTCTTTCTTAGTTAGTGCTTTTTTAGAAAATCATAACTTCTTTCTTAGTTAGTGCTTTTTTAGAAAATCATAACTTCTTTCTTAGTTAGTGCTTTTTTAGAAAATCATAACTTCTTTCTTAGTTAGCGCTTTTTTCGAAAATCATAACCTTTTTCTTTCATTGCTGACTCGATGTTTTTTGTTTAAGCATTAAAACTAAATCTATTCAGAGCTGCCAGTTTTGAGAAAATTTCTCCAATTAGGTGTTGTTTTTTTTAATTGTGGATCCTGTGAACTGAGACTTGTTTCCACCTATCTTGCACACACTTTCAAATTGATCTTTTTCATGTTTCCAGATATCTGACATTTTTTAGAGTAATCAGAGAAATACTTTCAATGAAAACTTCTTTAATGTTTCAATTCTTCTGTGTGGCTGGAATAAGCAAAACATTTCTTTTAAAAAAGATAACTACAATTTTATTTCATTTAATTATTCCATGTAACAAAAAAATGAAAAAAGATGTTGAAATATAATTGTTTGAATATAAAAAATTCATTGTATTTTAATTAGAAAAAAAATTATTTTTTAAATTTTACCAATTTACCGGTTAGTAAAAATAAATTTATTGGTATACCGGAAAAAAAAAGTTAAGTAACTACCCTAGGGGCCAGCAAACATTTACTTTGTGTTTATTTGCTGCTATTTTACAAAAAATACCACTAAAAACCTCACATTACAAAAAATATTTATGTTAATTTTTACCTAAGAAAAACATTTATTTTCAAATAAGGTAATGAGATTTTTTAGAAACAATTAAAAATATGAATGCATTTAGTTATTTTTTGTCCTAAAATATGTGCTACCATTAGTGATATGCAACAAAAACTTATAGCAAGGCCCAGAGTGTTATGCAACAAAAAAAAATCATAAGACTTGAAGTGCTATGCAACAAAAACTCAAAATAAGACAGAGTAATAATGGTAAATAAAAAAAATGGTAAGATTATTAGTTAAAGAAAATAATGATGAAATTATTTATTATATTTTTTTTTTTGCCAAATATACGAAAAATTCTTTGATAAATAGACAGATAGATGTAAATATAGATATAGATAGATATGGATAAAGAAATTGATTTACAAAAGCATCTTTATGCTTTTAAATAGGTGCATTTACACTAAGTATTTACACAAAAGATATAGTTCTATTTGTAAACTAGAGAGCTGCATTGGGTTGGGTTTCACGGGAATCCCATGAAGTCCGCGGGATTCCCGCAGGGATGGGTTCAGTTTTTGCAGGATTCTCACAGGGATGGATTGTAAAATTGCGGGAACCCTGCCGCTATATAATGGATTTTTACACAATATTAGTTAAAATGAAGATCAAATTTTTATTTATTCTCACAAAAAATTTGTTTGTCTAATCACATAACATAACAGTAAACATAATTCAAATTGTTAAGCACTTTTTGTCATAGTGATTGATTGATCTTCAGCCATATTGAGTAATTCAGCCATGTTGACTTTTATTAAATAAATTGATTGGAAATTGTTATTAATTATTATATATATTGTTAAGGTGGTTCTAGCCCAAGAAATCTTAAAATTTTCAGATTTTTTTTTTCTTCAAATTTGAAAAATAGAATTATTGTTGATTGCAAAAATGTATAGTTTTACTATGTTTATAAGTTGTTTAGTGACAGAAAATTAATTTGTGAATATGATCTCTAAAAGAAGCCCTAAGCAACTGCATAGCAACTATAAGCAATGCTTACTTTTGGGCTAATTTTTAATAAGTACCATCAAATAATTGATTTTTATAATCTTTTGTACATATCTCCTTTGCTTTATATCAACTTTGCAAATTTGTAAATTCCATCATTAATTTTAAAATGAACTGAACAACGAGAAAGAAGTGAATTTTATCAGCTTGTTTTGATTATTTTATTGAATTTATTTTTCACATTTGACTGCTATATTCTTAGATGGGGAATTAAAAAAATAAGACACGATCAAAAAAGAAAGTGTTTTCATGAAAACTAATATTATATGTCAGAACAACAAAACTTTTCACTCAAAAATGCTTCTGATTCAGATATGTTTAGTACAAGTACATATATTCAACAAAGCAGATGATTTTATTGGCAGTGCAGCTAAAAACGAATATAAATCTAATGACCTTAATTGTTTTATATTTATTAATTTTGGCATTACAAAAGACTTGTTTGAGGAGTTTTCTTGCTGTTCTGACTGTACCTCACCAGTTAAGCATACACAATGTGTATGTGTATTAGACATGTTGGAAATGAACTTTCATTGTTGTTGAGATATTGACATTAGCAGTACACATTTTATGTTTAAATTAAAAAACATTTTTAAAAATGCAGCCATGTTGATTCTGTAAACGTTCTGATGGTGATTTTCTATTGAAGCCAGGCTTCAATAGAAAATTATTGTTGTTGCTGGCTGATTTATACGAAAATACCTTGAACAATGTTATCGAAATGTTGGAACCCATGGAAATGGCTACACTTTGTCTTTCTAAAGATCAATCACCCACTATTCATATGGTTCTACCAACAAAATTAAAATTGAAGCAACATTTTACATCCAAATTTTCAGACAGCACAATAGATTAACAGTTGAAGGATCATCTTTTCAATATGCTGCTCAAATATTTTCATGTTGGTAAAATTTATTATACAGCAGCATTACTGGGCCCAAGATTTAAAAACAATTTTGAAACTTTGGCACCAACAGAGTATGCTAAAGGATTATTAAATTTAAAACATCTTGTGAAACAATTGACTAAATCAACAAATATTGTTTCTGAAAAAACATCTCAATCAATCCCACCACCAAAAAAGGCCAAGTTATAGGACAGTTTTTTTGGAGATCTGTATAATATATCAAATGGGATATCAGAAGAACATGAGGTGTTACTGCTATTTTATTTTATATTGTGGTTTTTTCTTTCAATGGTGTTTTGTATTTCAGTTCATGACATTTTTAATTGTATGATTTTAAAAACATACTTTAAATTTATTAAATGTTTTCTTCTATAATTTTTTTAAAACTATTTACTTTGCTATTTTTAATAATTTCATTTTCATCCTATAAAATCATCATGTTTATTACCCTTCAGGTTGATGCATATTTAACAAATTGTGATGGAGTGCAAGATGATATATTGTTATACTGGAAAGAAAGGGCTACAAAATGGAAGAATCTTTCTGAAATTGCGAAATTTGGTTTCTGCGAGGATGGGTGGGGATGGGACAATTCCTGTCCCTGTGCAGCTCTCTATTGTAAACATAACTCTACTTTACTTTCCTGCTGTAAAGTTTAAGTTGTTTAAAAGTATTAATTTGGTTTATATATTATTCATCAATCATTACATCATTATTTAATGTTCTGTATATAAAAACAAGCTTTTACTACTCCCATTTTGTTTCCTAACTTGGTTTAAACCAGGGTTTAATCCAGCTTTGTCTATTTATTTATATATACCAACCCTTGGAATTAAGAAAAATGAGGTCGGCAATAATAATACTGACCTCAATCTTTTAGAGGTTGGCATCAGGATAGCGAAACAGAATTTGATACAATGGTCTTACCAGAAAACATAGAAACGAGGTTGGCAATTTTTTGCTGACCTCAAACACTTTTTGGTTAGCATTTAGGTCAGCATTGCTGAATGCTGACCCTTATTCCGAGGGCTAATATATAGTGTGCAAATTTCAGCTTTTTTGGCCTTGGCAAACAAATGCCAAGACTTGACTCTAAAAGTACTTTTTACCTCAGCATTAACTCTGCAACATTTTAAAATTGAATTTAAGTTGCATTTTTAATAAATTATTTTCTTATAATTTAATGAATGAAATTAAATGAAAAATGGTTTTTTTCATTTAATTTCATTCATTAAACTATATAAATTACTATAAAAGAAATGGTTTCTTTTATAGTTTTTTTTATTAGAATATTGTCCTCTTTTCTAAAAGTTATTTTATAACTTTTTTTACCAACTCTATATTAGTTAATGAATATATAAATATAAATAAAAATGAAGTGCCTATCTGCAAAGCATGACTTATTGTGCTTGTTACCTCAGCACTTTATCAAAATACTAAAAAGCCCTCCTCATATGCTGAGTACCGAGGTTAGGTATACATATATATGTATGTATGTATATATATATATATATATATATATATATATATATATATATATATATATATATATATATATATATATATATATATATATATATCTTGAGTTCTTGTTTAGATGTCTTCAATTATGGGAGCCTGACAAATCAACTTTGTTTACAAAATCTGGAGAATCTTGGGACATGCTTCTTGTTCAATTACGACGATTGCTGATTAATTCTTTTGGTAATTACTTAGATTTATTTGAAGAAAAAATTCGTGTTGCTCGTGAGAAATATGCTGATCCTGATTGGTCATTTATTGAATATTTCATTGCACATGTAAGTCCTCATTTTTTTATAATTTTAGCTGTTTCTTATAGTTTGTTTTTTTATAATTTAAACATTTTTTATAACTTTAACTGTTTAACTACTATCTTGATGTAACTAAATTAGATGTTAGATAGGTGTTGGTTGTTAGATGGGTGTTGGTTGTTAGATGGGTGTTGGTTGTAAGATGGGTGTTGGTTATGTGGCCACAAGTGTTGTTATGTTATGCTGATTAAATCTGGTTTTGGCTTTAGATACATTATATTTATTATTATACATCCTTATATTTTTCGTTTTCAAAATGATTTTTAGGTCATTTTTTTGTTTTAAAATCTATTTATAATTAAGTTTAATTAATGCTAATAAATTTTACTGTTTAATTTCATTGGTCTTTTTTTTATCATAGTTTGTTGTAACATTTAAAATATTTTTATCTATTTGCTGTAATAATCAGTGGGAGTACATTGTTTTATATATATTAGATACATTTTCCAAACTTTTATAGATTTGGGTTTTTAATAAGGATTTATTGATATTTTATGGAAATAGTCACAATGAGACTTTAATTGCTAAGTTCTTATTAGATTTAATCTTTATGAAAGATAATTCTAAGGTATTAGGGATGTTACTGAGGTAGTTTTATTGTAGCCAGAGGTATTGGATTTGATTTATAAGATTCCAACTGAGCTTGGAATTGGAGTATAAATGAAAGTTGAGGTATAAGTTAATATGCGTCAAGTTCTGTTGGTGGTTGTCAGTTGAGGTATTAGCATCTTCATTAATACAAATTATCAATATTTAATAAAATGAATTAGACATTAGTTTGAAGTTATTTAAACTCTCAGTATCTTTACCTGCTTGATTCACAGAGTTATCTATGCTATCAATAAAATACTAAATCAGTATCAAGATGTTCTTTATTCATTTTGTTATTTTGCATAGAGGATTTAGATATATAGCTATTGCAAAGAAGTTATTAAAAGGAAGGTTTTGAATTTAATTATTTATTGGTACGTATGGTTTACTCTTTTTCAATTGTAGTAACTGACCAGGGCCCCAGCTTTGGCTAAATTTAATAGTTGCTTTAGTTTTATTTGTTGCTTTAAAAGAGAATAAAATAAATATTTATATCAATTTTTAACTATATTTATATTTATTAAAATGTATTTTTATATTTTAAGTTTAAATTTTTTTTGATTTTTATAAAACATATTGGGATTAAGAAATGTTATTATTGATAAATTAATGAATGATGACTATGATGATTATGATAATGATGATTTTTTTTATAAATACAAAACAAAGCATAATAACAAAAATTATATTTTTTTTTATGCTTTAATAATAGTTATTCACATCTAAATTTTTCATATCTGTTCGAACCCAAATCTTTAGTTAATCTATGTACTGAAGCACCTGCAGCTTCCTATTTCAGTGTCTTTCTGCAGTAAATGTAAGATGTTCTTCTGTTCTCAATTTACTTCAGATATTATTGGTTCGTCATCCAAATTCTAACCAATTTTATGAACAAGCATTTCTTTATTGTTTTCATTACCAACTTCAATAACTTTTAATTGAAAAACCTTTTTACCGTGTTCAATGCCAAGTTTTTACCCTATTCGAAACTTCTCAATGTTTGTTATTGTATGAAGTAGACATTTCTTCATAAAACTCTGGATTATAGTTATTTTTACCATCATTACAATCATCTAAAAAATGATTGTTTCACTAAACAAAAATTAAACACATTTGTATATATTTGAATTAAATAATTTACTTACACCTTCAGTTGTGTTATTTTTATACTGCTGGTAACCCCATATCAAATCCCAGTAGAATTAGGGTACTTAAGTATTAGTAAAAAATATTAGAAAAGAGTAAGATGACAAAAAATATTTAAATTTACTAATAAAATACAAATACTATAATATAATAAAAAGTAATAACAAATGCGGGAGTGATGTAGTGGTAGAGTGTATATGTATATGTATATATACATAAATATGTATATACCCTCTAAATGTACTTGTAGGGGTAGCTTAAGTCCCTTAAACATCAGATGGATCTCTAATATATAAAAAAAGTTCTTTAAAATTATATCATGTTGAGTCTCAAAAGAAGCTAAATTATATAAAAATTATAAAATTAATCATTATTTTATAGCATTATAACATTTCATTTTTTGTAACAAACATATAACTATATTTAACAAAATTAGCGTTAATTAGTCTTGATTTTGCATAAGGTTACCCCACCCATTTTATATTCTTTCCTTTTCTTGATAGGCAGTTTATGTAAACTATTTTTAATGCTACCTAAGGTTACTCTCCATTTCTGGATTCTTTCCTAGTCTTGATTTAGGTGTGATATATTTCAATTTTGTTTTTGGTTTCTAGTAATAGATCTTTAGATTAGTTATTTAAAAACACTGCTGGGATATGTCAAAAGATTCAGTTTGAAGAGTTACAATGATTGCATTAAAAAAATCCATTCACTGTTTTGTTATATTTTTTTGTTATAATAATTACAACAAAATGAGATGTTAGTACTATTTATTATGTAACTTTATTTGTTATTAGGAAGAGTTAGCTTTAATATACCAAAGTATTACCTTAAAGGAAGACGCTTTAGTGCAATATGACGAAGTTGATGCATTGCTCTCACAATTTGTAATTAACTGCAAGGGAAAAGGTAAAAGGTACTTTCAATTTTTACTGGTGATAAATTTAGTTTTTTACTTTTAAGTTTTAACACACATGTTAAAAAAAATGAAGATATACAGTTATATAACAGATTTAGTAATCAAAACTAAATAAAAATTATAAATCTCTTATATTACATAGCACAAGTTCTTCTAGAATTCTTAAAGTCTTTTTAATAGATTTTTCATAACTACATTACATTGAAAATAAACGATTGTTTTTTCTTTAAACTATTTAAACTGGTGATTTGCTTTAACACATAAAAATATTTACCTGACTGCCAGTTCCTTTACCCTTATTTATATAAATTATCTGAATTATAGCTAGTCATATATAAAATCTGATTGGATTATAACGATGTAATTACAAACATCATTGTCAGAGTTTGAAAACTTGTAAAAAATTTAAGGAAATGTTTGTAAACCAGAAGTAACTTTACTAATAAAAAATTTTCGTTAGTAAATTTTTTTTTATTAAATTTATCTCTCCCAGAATTCAGAGTCACATCCATTGAAGAGGCATTTATTTATTATTATTTATTTTATTTGCATTTATTTATTTATTTATTATTTTTTTAGTTATTTTATTTGAAACTCTGTTTTGGGTTATATTCATTTTTTGACTGTCTTGATGTTTGCAATTAAAATTTTTTGTAAAATAGCATCCATCCACCCCACCCTCTTTCATTGTGGGGCTGTTTTAAAGAAGAGTGGCCTAAGAAAAAATAACATCTAGATATTTTTCAAAAAATATTCTCCAGATTTTTAAAGTATGACCTGAATCAGCCCTGTCACAATAATGAATGTTAGGTACAGTTAATATTTACTTAATTGCTGCTTGTTGCTTGTATGTAGGTTTTTGCATTTTGTAGAATCATTAGCATTGAATTTTTAAAAGTTTTTTTATATATTTAGAAAAAAAGAGCAATTAATTTTGTCATAAACATGCTTGGTTGACCTTAGAGGTTGTTCCTGATACACATATAATTAAAGAAGGAAACACATATTTAAAATTTTGTTAACTTTTTAATCATAAATCATTTTTTAATTATTCTTATAAGGCAACATTTCTTTAAAAACCAAATTTTGAAATAATTTTAAAAGATGGTTACTAATGCTTACTAATCGTGTTGATTTCTGTTTGTTGTTATTCCTGAGTCTTTGCCTGATATCAAGTGTAATAAATGTTTCTATAAAATAGGTTCACAGGTTTATTCTTTGATTTTTTGCATTAAAGCATTAAAATGCATAAAGTAAAAAAGTAATTTGAAAAAATTACTTTTTTACTTTAATGCATTTTCTTCATCAAAATTACTTACCTTAACTGTTATTACAATATCATTTTTTTTTTAATTTTTTTTTTTTTGCTATGCTTTTGGCAAGCTTTTTGGAATCTTCATTAGTCACTCTGATTGGTAATTATCACCATGTACCTTTTTTGAAGTTTGCTGTTTGAATTGTTGGGGTAGTTATTTATTTTTTAATTTTTCTGAGCCATTATAGATAACTTTCTAACAGGCATGATACAAACAACTTATATAAATAAAAACTAACATTTAAATAAGTTTAATAAACCTGTTTTCTAATTGCTTCCATAGTTTTTGTCAACTATAATAAAAACTGAACATGTCCTTTACATTTTAAAGTTGCACCTTTAATGTGTGTACATAGCTTTAAAATATTAGCTAAAAGTATTTATTTTCTAGAGCACGTTTTAAGCTAATAATATTCCAAAAAAGAAAAAAAAATCTTTCTATGCGACATTGTGGGATAACAAGTCATTTAATGAAGCTAATTTATTATTTTTTTATAAGATTTTATTTTTTACTTTTACTATTTTATACTTTTCTTTAGATAATAATGTCTTAAAATATGAACTCTAAGGCTTCACTTAAAATAAAATATATATAGGTATAAACGTGTCTTTTAGTTTTTGTTTATTTTTTTGGTAACAATTTTATAACCAACTTGTAGAAATTGGAGCTTTGGTTCACAAGGGCCATATGTCATAATGTATCAGTTGTAAGAAAGAAGCCATTAAAGCAGTATGCAATATGTTATATTTTACTTTGTTTAAATTCATACACAAGTCATAAAAAAACGTGTATCATAATAGTATAAAAAAACATGTTTTATAATATTATAAAAAAAAATATTTTATAATATTATAAAAAAACATATCTAGGAGAGATCGGGGAGACTTCAGACTACTTTAATTAGGACTTCAGACTACTTTATTTGATTTTATTTAATAACTGTTTCATTTTTTCAAAGTAACATATTTTGTTGTCAAATTATATTATTAATTTATATGATTATTGTAACATTTTAATTTTTTTAATATTTTTTGATTTTCAATGTTTAAAAACTATTTAAAAAATGCTAATCAAGTGTCCGAAGTCACGCATGCAGGGTGACTTTGGATGTATATAGAGGAGATTATAGACATCAAAGAAATAAGTACGCAATTTCAACAATAATAGTTTATTTTTCATTTATAAATTATTGCAATTGGTATTCATACAAATTGTGATTAAATTGTCCTTAAAACGACACATCATGGTACATTATAAATTATCAGCATTGCTGTCATGAAATCCATTGTCATCAAGATTCTATGTACTCAGGTTATATGTATTATCGTTAAAAAATTGACTTTTCTTAAAATCAGTTGTTACATCAACAGTTATAAAATCAATATTCTGATGTTTAGTCTTTTTGATATGGTCGAAAAGTCTTGATTTGCTAACACCGTGTGTAGCAGCATACTTACATTATTTTGTTGGATATCTTTTGTGGCTTTCCTTAACTTTTCAGGTAAAAATGTATGCTTGGTTTTTCTCTAATAGTTTCTGGTCATCTTTTGATTAACTGTGATAAAATGAAAAAAAAACTAAAAACTTTAAAACTTGTTAAATATATTAAACTTTTTTGTTTATTCTAGTAACTACTATTCTTTAGTTCAGCTTTACTAGCAGTACGGCTTTTATATACATTCACTCGAGAATTACTTTGTGCAGAATTAATCTACAAGGGATTTATGGTGTTGCAATCGTTAATGTTTGTGTAAATAGAAATTTACAAAACTTTAATAATTGTCCATGGGGAATCGTTATTTAGCAATCATTACAAAAGCATCAGATAATTTGACTTTATATGTCCAAAGTGTCCCCATAAGGTGTGTATTGAAAAAATTCAGGGAATCGTTACAAGCTCATTTATAGATTACATTCCCAAACATCCACAGGTAATCATTTGTTCTAAAAAAATTTGCACTAACTCTGGCAGAGTTCATAACTAGGATCTGAATGATTTACTTGGAACTGAAAATTTTACATCAAAGAACCAAAAAATTGTTTTTTCACTCTAAAATCTGTTTTTTAGCGGGAAACTGTCACCTAACTATTTTAAAGCTAAGAGCGTATGTCTACCAACATGTCAGCTATAGACATCATTGTCCTAATGTTAACAAGGTAGGGGATTTCTAATCGTTCATTCCCTCCCTGTGTCTAAAGTCTCCCCTATAATACAAATATATATATCTTTATACAAATCTCTCAAAATCTAAGTGGTTTTAGGAAAAGTATATAAAAATTTTTTCCTTTAAAATAAAAAAGCATTTCAATTAAAAAAAAATATTAGGTGCAGAAAAAAGATGTTTTAAATTTTTGTTGATTAATTTAATAACATAAAATATTTAAAAGCTGCATTTTTGTTTTTCAAATCAACTATTACAATAAAAAAGACATCCAAATGCTTCAAGTTTAAATATGTTTTAAAAGTTTACATAGAAAAGCTACTTGTTAAAATGAAAGAAATCTACAGGAGAAGATGATCTTTCTTTTACTTTGCTTAAGGATTGCAATGAATCTATTGTTAAGCCAGTATTCCACCTTATAAACTTATTTTAGCCAAAAGCTTTTTAAAACGATTAAAATTAAATTGAGTTTATTGGGACTACAACATTAGTTTTAGTAAGTCTTATAAATATTTTTGCTGCATAATTTAATGCGATAGTAGACAACCTGGTGGTAGGCTAGTGGTAGAACACTCAAAGTGGTAGTAGACTAGTGACAGAACACTAAATGTGGTGGTAGACTTGTGGCAGAACACTCAATATGGTTGTATACTAGTGACAGAACACTCAGCTCATAATCGAGAGGTTCAAGGTTTAAATCTATATTATGTATCTGAAAGTATGTTGCTTGACCATTGTTAACATGGTTCATATTTCAAAGTTTAGGATTGAGGCAGATTCGCAAAAAAAATCTAATACAAAAATTAACAAATCACATATTATTATAGAAAAAATGACCCAGAAAATTTTAAAAATGTTACCCTATATCTCAGATTTTTTTGATTTCTATATAGTTGAGAGTACTTAGTAAAATAAGAATTCATTGAAACTTTCAGCCTCTGGCTCTAAGTGGATCCCAAAGTATGACCGTTTTAAATCCAATGAAATGATCAGAAATATTAAAAAGTTGTTTTTAAGTTCCTATAATTTAAATAATTTTAGGCAAGCTTTTACATACCTGATTTTGATGCTCAAGAAACCCATGCACAGTGAGAACATTCCATTGAAATAGGTGGCCAAAAATAAAACTATTGTATTTATGCGGATTGAGTAAAATAGAGAAATAAAATAATATTTTGTATTTTTGTATTTAACCAACTCATAGGCGCAGCAAGTGGGGTGGGGAGGGGGTGGAGGAATATGAACGCTGGGGGCACCAGTTGGATTTTTAATATGTAATACTTTCGGGTTTTGTTTCAATAATAGACAATTTTCTAATGCTCCAAACTTGTTATGTGTAGTTTAAGTGAAAATATAATGTTTTACAAAAAAAAATGGCGATTAAAGCCCAGGATCAAAAGTACTCCTAAAAGTTAGCCACCCTCCCTCCCCAAATATGAGGGCAATGAGTCTAAAAAAAGATTTTTGCTGCTTATACTAAATTTGGTTTATCTTATACTAAATTTGAATTCATTGACAGGTTTTAACTTTCATTGAATAATCCTTTATTCTCTGAAAGTTATGATAATGTAAAGTTTACAACCCCCATCATTTTGGGGAGGGTAAAAACTTTATTATAGTTACCGCAGTTATATCTTTCATATAATATAATTTTATTACAGTTATATCTTTTGAACTTTAAAAACTTTTGATTATTAAATGACAATTAAAGTCTTTTGTTTTAATTCTCAACTAATAATAAATAATAATAAAACTAATAATAAAAAAACTAATAAATAAATGTTTGGGATATTCTTGTTTCCAAACTCCAATGATTTGAAACGAATCACTGCAATTTTTTTGACATTTTATTAATTATTTTTTTATATATTTAATAAATTTATATAGTAGGCAAACAAATATAAAGTTATACATTTACAGATTATACAGTTTAGAACTTTATTCTTCTACATCTTTATGTAATTCTAGATTTTCATCAATGTTGTCAACATTTAAATATAATTTATCTACGTCATTAATTTCATCTGATTTCATATTAGATGAGTTTTCTTTACCACCGCTATAAATTGCTTACAAACTTTTAGCCTTTTCTGGTTAGCGCAAGGTTTCCTACTTCTCAATTTTTCAGTTAATGAGATTAAACTAATTAAGGGATCAGAAGTATGTATAACTCAAATAAAAATGTAAAATAAGTTTGTTTCCCCAATTTTTTTTGATAGTATTTTGAGTGACTTAATGTTCCGTTCATACCCCAACTACTAATTAGTATTTGGTTATTAATTCATCAAAGTCTTTTTTTACCATTCAAATGTTTTAAAATTTCTCTTTACTGTAGTTTCACAAACCTCTTGGATGTGTGATCCATAAGATCCTGTAGTTTAACTATGGCCTTTGTTTCATTAATTTCAATGGATGTTTTTAAAAGTGAGCTCTTGTTTTTTATTTCAGAAATTACTCGATAAGGTGGAAATCTGCATGGTGCTTCTTTATGAGATTTTTCATAAACACTTTTTTAAAGTTTGTTATCCGAGAAATATGAAAAGCTTCTTCAGAACTAAATTGAAGTCACGTTTATTAAATGCTGTTCTTTGTGCCAATAACAATATTTTTTCAACGGATTCAGTTTTTGAATCAAATGTTATATTTACTATCAATTGTCTTTTGGTGCAAGAACTCGATTAATCTAACTCTTTTGTTGGTCAACCTCTTTTTGCTGATTCATTTATTAAACCCTTTTGATTACCTGGTGATTCAACTAAATCAATTGTTTTAAAAATTGAATTAAACCGAATCTGATTTCTATGCCATAGTGCCCCATGCTTTACAAGAGTTAGTTTTAATCTCTTTTTTAATAAATTTATTTTCTTTTCTCCGACTTGAATCCTATTAATAATGTATTTAGACCCACTATTTATCAAAAGTTTTTTCGAAACCTGAAAACATTGTTTATCTTAAATTGATTTCCTCCACTATCTTCACAAAAATAAACTTACAGAGTAAAAAGAAACTTTCTGACAACATTTAGAAATTTATTTGGTTTTTGGTCGATTAGTGGGACATCAAAATTGCACTTAAAAATTATTTTTTCTTAAATTAGTTATGTATTTTAATACTATAAGTGCATGAAATTAAAATAAAAGATAACTTTTTATCTTTCAAGAACAACATGTAAACAAATTTACTTTAGTCTTTTATGCCTTAAAGTAGCATTTTTTTATTTTTAGAAATACATGAAAAAAAAAAATTGTTTTTATTTGAAGAAGTTTTTTATTTGTTAAAAAAAACATCAACTTTTCAAAATTGTTTAGCGCTCAAGATCGCAGATGATTGCAGCCACATTTCTCAGGGTAGTTAGTAGACACTATAGACTAAAAAATTTCAAAATATGGAAAAAGTACAAATTGGAACAATTTTATGATTCTTCATCAAAGTTAAAATTTAGTACTTTTGTGATGAGTATTTTACTTTCAATGCTAAAAATTGTAGTAACAACTTTTTCAGGAAATTTTTATTTTTTTATTTTTATCAGTCTGTATTATAATCTTTCCAACGATGTGTATATTGTCAATATTTCAATAATATATAATCTGTATATTAAAAATCTATATATTAAAAATCTATTTTTTAAAAACCTAGAAACATTTAGAACTTTATAAATTGGATAATTCTTAGTGAGGGTGTTAGTAACAAAACCCACTATCAGATATAATGTTTGAAGTCACTTTTTTTTTGCCATTGTGCCATGTGGCCTTGATGATATCAAAAAAAAATTTACACATTTTTCTATATTTATTGATCTTTCAGAAGACATAAGGATTTTGATCTGCAACTATATGGATTTCCATATATGGATATGAATATTGCAATAGATTTTTTATTACCTTACAGACCTGGAGCTTTTAAACTTTTGGTATTTCTTTAGTGCAGATAAATGTGCATGTTAAAGTTGTTTCCAGGGCCCAAGATACTTTTTTGTAACAGAATTTTGCAATAGATTTCTCACTACTTTCCGGACAAACTAGAGCTCTGAAAATTTGTATCATTGATGCACCTGTAACAACAACTGACGTATTATTTTGTATTTTATTTTGTAAGTAGTTAAATAAAACAGAACAAGTACAAAAAAAAATAAAACAGTACAAGTATTGTGCAAGCAAAAGCAAAACAGTACAAGTATTGTGCAAAAAAAAATAAAACAGAACAAGTATTGTGCAAAAAAATAAATAAAACAAGTACAGTATTGTGATAATTAATTGAATCAAACATTTTTTTTTTGTTATTTGTTGTTTTATTCTACATTTTCTCTAATTTACATGTGATTAAAAGGATAAGTAAATTTTAAAAAATTAAATAAAAAAAGATGGATACTACACCAAGAAAAAGATCTAAAATATTAACTTCACTTTAGTATTCTGAAAAATCTCAAAGGGAAATAGCCACATTATGTTTAGTTAACCAATTTACAGTTAGCCAGGTCAAGAAGTATTACTTTGCAACAGGCAGTTTATTACCAAGACAAGGAAAATGTGGTCAAAAACACAAGACTTTAGTGAGAGATGACTAATATCTGATGCTGGAGAGTATCAAAAATCTAAAGAAGACAAGTTATTAACTAATGAATGATTTAGCTACGCATGATATCCATGTCTGCTCGAGTACTATTTGGAGCAGGATTATAGCTGTTAAAAGGTTTTCCAAAAAACTTTCAACTTAAAAAACCATTACTTACAGATGCCATGAAAAGAAGCGTCTCTTGTGGGCAAAGGAATACAAAAAGTGGGCTAAAGAACAATGGAGAAGAGTATGACAAAATGTAGTTGTTTAATTAACAGCTATTTTAATTATTGTATTTAATTTATAATTATACTATTTTTAAAACTGAAGACATTATATTGGATAGACTTGATAACTGTTTATTTATTTATTTGATAACAGGCTTAATAATTGTTAACTTGTTTATTTATTGATTGCAGGTTTTATTTTTGGATGAACCACATCTTAAAGTGCAAGGTCAGTGATCAAAGTTTGTTCGTTGCTCTGATGGTGAGCCTATAAGACCCAGACACATTGAACAATGTGCCAAGTACTCAGAAAAGAAGATGTTTTGGGGTTGTTTCTCTGCTGTTAGACCAGGAGCACTCTACCCAGTTACTGGCATGATGAATTCTGACACTTATATTGAGGTTCTGTAACACATTTAATTCCAGAGATGTTAAAAGTGTTTTCAAATGGAAATAGAATATTTTAGCAGGATTTTAGCAACATGCCATACATCCAAAAAAGTCAATAAATTAATGGAGAAAATATACTTAAATGGCTTGGCAACTTTTCAGACTCAATCCAATTGAGAATCAATTGGCAATTAATTAATTGTAAAATATCAATAGGCAACTGTAAAAAAAAGACTGCGAAATATGACTGCTTAACTAAAACTAAGCTTACCACCACTATTCTTCAGATGTGCTTTGAAGAGCCAAAAATCTAAAACATATGTAAAAATTTAGTAGATTCTATGCTAAATTGTGTGCAGAAAATTATAACAACACCAAGAGGACCCACAAAATATCAGTGTATAAGTTTTTATTATATTGGAGGAAAATTCCTGGATTTTTATTGTTTTTGATTTTGATGCAATTAATTTGCACAATACTGTAAAACCAAAAAAATTTTTTGTCTTCAAATAATACTTTGTTAGAATCAGAAGAAAAAACTTATATTTTTAGAGAAAGTAAGTGAGGCATGGCCCCTCGTGCCCCAGCCCCATGGACCCTCTAGTAGTCTGGCCTGGAAACAATTTCAACACATGCTTATCAGACTACACAAATGCTGAAATTTTCAGAGCTCCATTTTGTCTGGAAAGTAGTGAAAAGTTAGGGCACATAATCCAGCCCCTCTCCCCTCCCTGGTGTCTTAGGCCCTGGAAACAATTTTAATATGCACATTTATTAGTGCTTCAAAAATCTCAAAAGTTTCATTGCTCCAGTTAGTCTGGAAGGTAGAGAAATATCAATCCCAATAATACGCTACAAAAAAGTTTAGTTCAGTGGGAAAAAAGTTATTCCCTGATTAACTTTCCTTTAAGGTGGCTCTATTTTTTAATAACGCAACTGTGCATTACAGTCTTTACAAAAAGTCATCACTTTTTCATCATGTCTGCTTAGAACTGCTGATCTTGAATGCGATCACTCTTCTGTGACCTTGGAGGTTGCAAATGTGGGGATTGCATTGCATATAGCTGGTGAATTTTAGATCAAACAAAACTCAGTAGTTTCTGATAAAAATTATTTCAACATTGTTGATATTACTTTATTAATGTGTGGTAACACTCTTACTGAGTTTTCTACTTTATGTCTTGTTGGATTATTTTTCCCCTGACATCTCATGGAAATTATTTATCCAATCTATTGCAAATTAGGTTTTGCAAATTGCAAGTTTGTCTCTATCACGTTTGCTATTTTTTATTTCTTATTTTTTTATTTCTAGTTTTTTTTGTCCTTGTAAACAATACTTATTTTATATTTAGACTGATTCTTCTAATGATATTTTGTCTTTGGACTGTTTTTCTAAGACAACTTGTCTAAGAAACACAGCTGACTGAAGGCTCATTTCATATTGGCCTAGTAAGGCGCAATTTAAAAAATATATTTTTTTTAAATTAGATTTTTTTTATCAGTCGCCCTTGGAAAGTAGTGTTTTCTATACTAATATAGGCTTATGGGGTTTCGATCAAAAACAAAGCTGATAATGTATCTTTTATAGGTTTTCCAAAACTAAAAATTAAATTAACGCATTCAATTTTTCCTTACTTAGTAATTTGAAATCAAAAAAATCTTTAAAATTTATTGAATGTACTAAACTTATTCTTTCTTATTTCATTGTCAACACAAAATTTTTACTTAAAGTAAGCGAGTTTTTCTAAAAGGTTTCTCAAAACAGACATTGTACTTTTGATCAGTTTTTAAAGTGTATATTAGAAAGTAAAGATAACGAAAGTGATTTGGACAATTACTAACTCAGTAAGTTTATTCTTCAAAAAGTGACAGCGACTCTGATTATGTTAATGAAGCTGACAACTTATAATATTATCGAGAGTATTGCTCATGCATATCAGAATATCCATTCTAAGAAAAAGTATGCAAACAAAAATGGGGAATGGCTAAAATGTAATATAACTGAGATGAAGAAATTTCTTACTTGTTTTATATTAAGGGCCAGATGTATTACTTAAAGTTCTGATGTATTACAGATATTGGAGTATGAGGTTGTTCTATCGTGGTTTGTGAACAAGAGTCATGATTTCTAGTGATTGCTTTAAATCCACTTTAGAAGTTTTATATATTTTAAACAATAAAATTTATGAAGCTGACAAGGTGAGAAAGTTTTGCTGTTTATTGGCAATTTTAAAATAAAATTTTGAATCAGCCTGATCATATAATGTAGCTGTTGACAAAAAAAAAGAAAAACTTTTATTTTGCATCTCAGTTTCACTTCATGTGTTTCACTTGATCATGTAGCTGTTGACAAAAATTTTTTTTTTTAACTGCATGTCAATGCTGTGTTTCCCTTAATGTGTTTCACTTGATCATGCAGTTGTTAACAAAATAATTTTTTTTTTACTTCACCTCATTGCTGTGTTTCACTTCAGTAAAAAACTGTTTTGCTTTATGGCATATATATTGGACGGCTCCGTTGGTCACTTTTTGCGACCATTGTGTTGCATAAACAAAAAAACTGTTTTGCTTTATGGCATAGATTTTCATAAAAACAATTAGTGTCATTTGTAAGATTTTTTGTAAGATTTTTTGCAAGCTAAATTAAATAATATTTTTATAAAAATATTCGGTGTCTAAACTGTTCATGAAATCAGCAATGTTTACACCAACTTTTGTATTAAAAAAAAACTTTTAAAAATCTTAAAAATTAAAAAAAAAAATTTTTAAGCTTTTTAAAAAAGTGTTATGTTATGTAAAATTCTGTATGTAATAAAAGCTATTTTTAAAGTTGACATTTAAAATTATTTAGAACCTCCGAATTGGTTACAAGCTTTATGTTCAACTCCAACTTCCTGGGATGGCGTTACACTGAGCTCAACAGTTGGTACTCATTACAGAGATTTAATTAAATCAGGAAAAGCTAGTTTATTAGATTTTAGAAACTATCTATTTTCCCGACAATGTAAATTGCTTATTAAAATGAAAAGGAGTTGGGATATTCCATTGAGGTTAACAGATTTTTTGTTTGCGATGATTCATGAACTTGGTTTTTTAAAGGTGATGTCAATATTTAATGTCAATATGAAGTTCAATATTTATTGGAGCTATTATAAATATTTACTTAATAAAATTATCCAATATTTATTTTCCAAACTTTTCTAATTTTAATGATTCTTTTGAATTAGATTTCCATGGATTCTGGGATGATATCGTGCTGGATTATATTGACTTGTATGCAATTATTTCCAGTTTTAGAAGCAACAGAAAGTAAAGATCGTGTATTTTCTACTTGCATGTCTAATTTGTATTATTACCTTTTTTCAAAACTTTATGTTATAGGCCAAATAACTGGCTTGTATTATTATCGTAAACAAACTGAAGTTGAAATAGTTAATGTGAACAATTTATTAACAGGAATAGGAAAGTACCATGTAAGCAAGAAAGATACTTACTCATTTTCGAAATCATTAAAATCTGCTCTACAATCTCAATCAAAATTTGGTGAACTTTTTATTAAAATAGCAAGTAAATCAATGGAATCATTCAAAGAACTTAACTATAAACATTTTACTGTTCGTGTTGGCATCCAATTAGCGAATTATTATTTAGAACATGAACAATATTTAGATGCTGATTCTTTACTCCAAGAAGCTCAAAATATTTATAAACACCAAAAGTGGGAAGTATTGCACAACAATATCCTTATACCTTTAGCTCATTGTCAATTAAAACTTCAATCTTATAAACAATATCTAAAATCTGTGTGTGTTTTAGCTTGCTCACCTTATTTAGATTTAAGTAAAAAGTTACATTATAATGAAGAATTGATCAGGTTAATGAGTGAAAGTAACTTAGGAAGTATCAGTACTGAACCTCTAATCAAAATTAAAAAAGTTCATATACCATTAGTAAAAGGTAAAGGTCATATAGGAGACTGTGTTTCTGTTCATGTTCAGGTTGACTTTGAGCTGAAAGAATCATTTTTTTGTCAAAAAGCTATAGTTTATTTCAAAAATTTTGATACAAATACTTTTCAGGCCAATATCATTTCATCAGACTCTTTATTTCAGCAGATTAATAAATTTGAGACAGTAAATAGTAAAACTACAACTCCTTTAACAAAACAGATATCTTCAGATACTTCAGCAAGGACATCGTTTACTCAAAATACTTTAGTGAAAAGAATAAAAGAGCATAGGCGTACATGGTCTAGAAATAAAAATATACCTGATCTGAATGACACAGACGGTCCAGCAATTTCAAAAGTTTTATCTAATTCTGTAAAATCTTCTTCCCAATCTTTAGAAAACATTAAAAGAAGTGGTAGCTCATTAGAGAGGACTAATTCTTTTGTTTATAACAAACTCCCAGAAGAACAGTTTGTTACAGAAAATCTAACCACTAGCAGAGAATCTATGTCTAAATCAGCTTCAAATGGAAGTATTTTTACTTATGATGAAGTATTGAATGCTTCTGATTTAACAACAAAAAGTTCTGCAATACAAGATAAGCAGCAAACCATAACAGATGTATCAAATTCTGGTAAAAGTTCATTAGATTTGTAAGTTTTCTTAGTTTTCTGCATAAAGTGTTTATCTTTTCTTTATACTAAAAATAGTTTTATTTATTCTTTTGTATTTGCGTGTGTCATTTAATTGTTTGCTAGGAGTGTAACTTCTAAAGATCACAATAGTTCGCTTAATGTTTTGCAAAATGAAAATGAAAAAAATCAAGAAATCAAAATTAATGACTTTGTTCTTACTTTTGGTACTAACGATCTAGTATTCTCCACTAAGGTGCATACTTTTTTTGCGACCATTAAAGTTAACATTTTTAATTTAATGTATCTTAAGTGTGTTTGATTTTACTTCATAGATCAATTTTGAAGGTAGATTTATTCTAAGTCACATTGAATTTTATGTTTCAAATGCTGTTTTTACTCATAATTTTAAGCTCCCTAATGAGCCCTCTTTTTCTATGGTTATTGAACCACCAAAAATGGAATGGACATCAAATTACATAGTTGATTCTTTATTAACCGGAAGTAAAGAGCGCCTCTACGTTACAATGCTTAATGGGCCTGGCGTTGTTATTGAAAACTCTGTTTTGAATATTTTTTCAAATTCTGGATTAATGTTTTATGGAATGAATGAAACTGATGCATGCATTTATCCATTAGAAAACAATCAGTTGCCAAGACATGCTGTTATATCAGTAACAACAAATGAAAATAAAGAAGCTGCATTAGTACTTCCTCATTGTCTACCATATGAACGAATAAATATTTGTTTTGACGTAGTAGCACCTTTAGAAAATGATGGTAAAACAAACATACAACATGAGGTGAGTTTTGATTGTTTATATATATATATATTTTTTTTTTTTTTTTTTTCTTATACGCTGTGTATGTAGTATTAATATGTTGTATAAATAATATTGACTTTTTAGTACATGTTTGTTTAAAGAGAAAGAGTGGAGCAGTAGTGTTTGGTTTAAGCTGTTGAACCTTTTTTAGTTTTATATTTTTATTATTATTATTGTAAAGACTTTATCAATAATAATAAAAAAACAGACTGAATCTCCTACTTTATGGTTGCTTTTTTTTTAATTAACTTTCACAATTCCCCTGGTAACCATATACCATCCTTTGTGAATCCAGGATTTTATAATACATGTATGTTTATGTATTATTATTTATGTGTTAATATAATTTATTTATTTTTGTTATGTATTATAAAAACACAAATAAAAAATAATGATATAAACAATTTTGATAAAACATTAAAAAATATGCGCGTTTAGCATATTTGGATAAGGCGTTGACTTCGTAAACGGAATGTCTGTGGTTCAATACCCACATCTTCCCTGAACTTTTTTGTTCTTTTACACACGCATACAGCCAAAGGTTAATAAAATAAAACAGTAATATCAGAAAAAATTGATTGCAAAATTTGTTTTTTAGTAACATATAAAACCATTGGGTTTTAAAAACTCATTTTTAATTTTACTTGTTTATTCTCTTAAAGTTTATACTTTTATAAATTTTTTATGTTTTTGCATGAAATACAGTTGTTCTATATGGGCTCAGATTTCTAACCATTTTTCTTATTTAGAAAATGTGTTAAAGAATATTTTTTTTAAGAAGGTGAAGGTATAGTTGGTTACTAGAAATAAATTAAAATGCAGCAATACTTTATTTTTATTCCATGACCTTATAATCTCTTCATTAGTTTTTGCAAGTGTTTTGATAGTATCTTTAGCTTCAATGACTTACATTATGAACATATATTCAGAATTTCATTGTGTTGTACATAGAACAATCAATATCTTGGGCTTAATTCCAAGTTCTTCACATGCATCTTGAAGCTTGATAGTAGAGAGAACACTTCTGTGTGTGTGTTGGATGCTAAATCTGTGCAGTTTTTAATTACTTTAGAAAATTCATTTGAATTTTTGATTGCTTTAGAAATAACTTGCTGAATTGTGTGATTGTTGCAGCCCAAATGAGTTGATTTCATCACTTTCTTAAGCAGCTAAAACAATGTTGCTTTCATTGTTATTTCAATCAGGTTTCCTGCAATTACTACCCTAGTGTGTTTTAAGACTCTTGTAGGAATTCTTTTTCCAAATCATCCAGAGATCTGTTGTAAAACTTAATTTTATAGAGAATTTATCAAACATTTACCAGAAATAACTCCAGTTACTTCTTGTAAATCTTTGATAAATTCTATTTGTGACAATTTTTTTACCTTTTTATTCAAAATTGAAGGTTTTTAACATCTAGATGTTGATGCAGATTTGACAGTAAATTTCTTAATTACTTTTTCAATAAATACTTGAGCTACTTCATTATCTAAATTTCAAAAGGTGACTTAGCTTGCAAACTTTGTTAAATCAAGGTAATTAAAGTTAAATTTTAAATGCTTTAGGTTATTTATACCCATACTTTTGACATGTTTTAAAACTTTTGACATGTTTTAAAACTTTTGTTGTTAGAGTATTTTAGTTATTTTTTAGAATATTATTAGTTAATTGAGTAATCATTAAATTATTTTAATTCTTTCATGCCTCCTACAGGCATTAATAATGTTTAACCAGTGAAAAATTTTTGATTATATCAATTTTATTATTATTTATTTGCTTATTAAGATACAAAAAAGGGGTATATAAAGCAAGTTTAATAAAATAAAAATATTATAAAGATATATTTTGAATTTTAAGCAAGATAAAAGTTCTCAACTGAAAAAGAAAGCGTTACTTTTTTACTCACATTTCACAAGACGTTGATATCCAAAACTCTCAAAAACCTTACTCCGCTCTGGTCAACAACATATGTTTTAATTTAACAGCAAGCTGCTTGCACACTATTTTTAAGTCATTTTTGCATTCATCCCTTTTTTTTGCTTTTTTGTGGTATGATAGTTCTCAAATTTAATAACTTAAATATATTATTTAATTATTTAGTTTTGAATAAGTTTTTTGATGTTTTAGAATTTTTATAAAGGTTTTTTATAGTTTCGGTTCGGTTTTTTGAATATGTTAATTAATTAGATCAGTTCAATTTGATTTGGTTTTTTTGGTTTGGTTTTATCCAAAGAGTGGTACAGTTAACAGCATGGTTTTATGCCAAAGTAGGGAAGTAAGGTATATTATTAAAAAAAAAATCGATGAATGTAACTTTGAGAAACCTAAATTTTTAAGAAATATAAAAAATGTAATTATTTTTTTGGATGACTTGAAATTGTGATTTTTGTAAAAATTGGCATATAAGCTGTAACCCTCAAAAAAGTAATTGCAAACTTTTAGCAAATACTGTCTGAAAGTAGCAAACTATTTCTGTCTAAAATTAATAAACTACTTCTGTATTGAAAATAATAATTTACTTCTGTACTGAAAGTAAAAAACTTCTGTCTGAAATTAAAACACTACTTCTGTACTGAAATTAAAAAACTGCTTCTGTTTTGAAAGAAATACACTTCTCTAGAGATTTATAGAAGTAATAATTTTGATTAAAAATAATTTATAAATAGATTATTTTCTTAAAAAGTTAAAATTTCTAAAATAAAATTTTAAAAATTTCAACTTTTTTAGCAAAAAAACAACATTGCTTCTCTTCAAGCATCATTGGCTTCTTTTCAACCTTTTAAATCAGAGTCTTTGTTTTTGATTAAGCAACAGAAATTAAGTTAACGTGAAACTGTTTTATATTTTTTTATTTGTTTTATTATTTTTGATGCTCAAAACAATTTTAGTTATTTATTAAGTGTGTGAATATATGGCAAAATCATAAATGCACAAATTTTTTATAATACAGATTACGGTATGCATCGTAATACACAACTTATATACCATTGAAGTTTCAATTTCAAAAAGTTTTAAAAACTTGAACCAATTTGAAACCATAGTGTATAATAGTATCTTGAATTGTTGCAAATTTTCAGTTAAATGTTATAATATAATTTGGTTTAATTTAAACTTGAAAATTGAAGCCTTTTTTATTTCCGTTTATTGGTGATTGTTTTGCGTAATATGACGGCAACCATTACAGTTAAATAATCTATTTATTTTTAGATAAAGTATACATGCAAAAAACTTGTTAATTTGTCTATATCTGTTGCTGCTTTTTGATTGAAAGGCATTTTTTTAAGGACATAAATTTGAATAAAGTCTAACATTGTACCCCAATGGAAAATAACACTAATAAATGATAAAGTGTGTTTCTCAAATGAAAATGGTTTTACAATTTAAAAATAATTTGTTATATATTCTATATGCTCTCTACTCACACTACTTAAATTATCATTCATAGAAATTCCTGGAGTTCAAAATACACTGGGAAAATAGTTCCTGAAAATTACAAAATTCAATCAAATCAAAAAAAAATCCTTGAAAAAATAAGTATTTAATGTTTGTTGCAACAGTTTTTCTAAATGTTCTTAAAACTCATATATCTAAACATTCGATGTTTTCTATTTTCTATTGACATAATTATAGCATAAATATTTAAAAATTGTTTCTGCATATCTTCTGTTTTTTTTTGTTTTTTTTGTTTTGTTTTATTTTATTTTGTATATATATTATAATATTGTATAATTTTATGTATCTTTGATAAACATTTTTACTAGATTATGTTTGTTTGCAGTTGGTTAAAAGATTTAACCATACCATTTGTACCATTGCAGCTGGAATGCATTTTTTATGAACCATTTCAAATTAAATATGATACAGTAACTTGTGGAGATTAGTAAATAATTTTTTATTGTTGTGTACTGTGGTATCTAGTTTATAAATATTTTAAATAAATAAAAATACTTTATTTATTTATTATTCTTATAAAATTAATTTATAAAAAAAAGTTTTTTTCCCAAATATTTTAAAGTAATCCTTTATTTAGTTGAAAGATGTTTCTTTGTATTTATATTTATTTGTTTATTTATATTCATATTATGTTATGTCTTTATATATGTTTATATTATTTTATCTTTTTGTTTATATTTATATTATACTATTTGTTTAATTATATTTATTTTATGTTATTTGTTTATTTATATTTATATTATATTATTTGTTTATTTATATTTATATTATACTAATTGTTTATTTATATTTATATTATGTTATTTGTTTATTTATATTTATATTATACTATTTGTTTATTTATATTTATATTATGTTATTTGTTTATTTATATTTATATTATGTTATTTGTTTATTTTTATTTATTTTATGTTATTTGTTTATTTATATTTATATTATGTTATTTGTTTATTTGTATTTATATTATGTTATTTGTTGATTTATATTTTTTTTGCGTTATTTGTTTATTTATATTTATATAAATATGCAGCATTTTCTTATAGTTTTGTTGTTAAGACTTTAGGAAGCACTGGCTTTAAACCTAATGAGCTATATTAAAATTCAGAATTAAATCACATTCCCTCCGCAAAGCTTCTGTAATTTTTTGGAACCTCTTTTGTTTTAGTGCACCTTACACTTGATTTTATCCCAAAGATGTTCTTTGTGGTAAAGGCTCTGAGGTGGTCATGGAAACAATGTGATTATCTTTTAAAAAAAATTAGTAATTTTTGCAGTATGTTTGGGGTCATTGTCCTGTTGAAAGATGTAGTTGCTCATAAATCCTAATTGGTCGGCTGAATCTGACAAATTATTTTTTATAATATCAAAAAAGCCTTGAGCAGTTAATTTACCATCAATATATTGTAGTTTACCTAAACCTTTATTAGAAAAATGTTTTACTTTAGATTTTATGTGCTTCTCCTGACCTTCTTCGCGCTATTTGGCGATATTTTACAGTTTTAGTTCAAATTTACTTTCTTCCCAACCAAAGAATACTCTCCCAAAATTGTCAAGGCTTATCTTTATGTTCTCTGGCAAACTTAAAATGCTGGCATTAATCTTTGAAATAAATGGTTTTTAGCCACAAATTTATTAAATTGATTTTAAAGCTTTAAATTTAATCTATATTTAATTTAAATATCAATTGGTAAATTTATATTTTCTTTCATCTTTTGTGCTGAAATAAATAGTCTTTACTTTGCTTCAGTCTCAATTGATTTTGACTTGCTATAAGCAAGTGCAATCATTTTTTTCTTTAACTCTAAAGGGCCAAAAATGAAAGACAACACCTTGTCCAATATTTCATATTTTAGGAGGTGTAAATAAAATTTGCTTTTATGCAAATTTTATTTACGCCTCCTAAAATATGAAATACATTGTGAATACTCTACAAAAGTTCACCAGCTTGTTTTCGTTCATAAATTATTTTTATTTTGTGAGATTTAACTCTCGAATTTTCCGAATTCTAGAATAAATGTCAGGTTATAGTATATATTCTAATTTAAAAAAATTCGTTTAGAATTGATTTTTTAAAATGCATAATCACCATAACAAGTATATAACTATATATATATATATATATAACAAGTATAGACAATAGACTAGTTTAAAATTCTAGTTCTAAAAATTAAAGAAAAATTATATTTGTCGACTTACTTTTTGACCAGTCTGTAAAACACTCTGATTAAAACAAAAAAAAAAGAATCTTTCCACTTCATATGATACAGTAAAACTAAAATATTTTTGACTTTTGATAAATTACATAATTCATAATAATTCATCTTGTTTTCACTACATGAGCATGGTACAGAGTAGCCCATAGTGAAAGATACCATACTGAAAGTATGGTATCTTTCACTTTGGGCTACTCTGGTATGGGCTACTCTGGTTTCACTTTCAGGTACTGTCAACTTTCTTTCTGGCGTGACTATATGTATATATATATTAGAGGTGTTTAAAAAAAATTTTCAAAATTCGAGTACACAAGAAGCCAAATTTGGAGCAAGTATTAAAAAAATATGATTACAGAAAAAAAAATTCAAAAATATTGATCTTGTGCTGAAGTGACAAAATATCCCAAAATTTTTTTGATCATGTGATCATAATGGTTTAAAGTTTATTTTAAATTGTTGTGTATCTTAGTTTTTTCATAATTCTTGTTTAAATCAAAAAAATAATTTTTCACAAATACGCAAAAAAATATTGTTTTCTTTTTTTGTATATTATGCAAAATCTTTTTTTAATTTAAACAACAATTATGTAAAAACTAGGATACACAACAATCTAAAAAAATTTTTGGACCATTAGATAGAAAAATTTGGTGCATTTTTTTTTTGGTCAATATTTTTAGAATTGTATTTTTTTTTATATTTGCTCCAAATTTGGCTTCTTGTGTATTTGCGTTTTGAAAATTTTTTTTTTCATATTTATATAAAATATATATATATATATATATATATATATATATATATATATATATATATATATATATATATATATATATATATATATATATATATATATATATATATATAGTGAGAGAAGGAGAAAGAGATGAAGTGTTAGTAGTAAATGCTGTAACTGACTGAGCCAGTAAATATTTTTCAAGCACACTGTGACAGCCAAAGTAATCAATTACCGCTTACTCAGCAACTGATTGCTGATTTAAAGGTGTTTATTGAAGATGATTGAATTACTTAATTTGACAAAAAGCCACCTACAAGAAATTTCGCATGTTTTTTCAAAATATTTCTAACTTTTAGTTTTTTACAAAATAAATTATTAATTATTTTCTATTAAAATATTATTTGTATATTTATTTATTCCTAAAAATTCCTGTGAAAAAAAAAGAAATGCAAATACTTCAAGAATTCATTTATATGTACAAATTGTAAGTGGAACTATGGAAATTTCCCTCAGTGTATATATATATATAATTTTTAGTTTTTTGGTGAAGATTACTTTGTGTGGCGTAAATCCAGTAGAGTTAAAGTTTTCGGAACCAATGATTCTTGGTCAAAATCAAGACAAATTTTATTTACTGGATACAGCAAAGGATATAGTGAGTTTGCTTTTTGGCTCTTTTTTTTAACATTTAATAGTTATATACTATAATTGCCATCATTTTATTTTAGACTTTGTTTGGTAGTGAAGAATATACTCTCATATGGAAATATGATTCTTTAGAAAGTAATAGTTTATTTTTATTTTAAAAGTAGGAAAAATGGCATAGCGATCAAAGGTTTTAATCTTGAATGTCTTTAATGAATTTAAGACTGTTTTTATTATGTTTATTTTTTTTTATTTTGAATTAGGCTCTGAAGTATGTACCGTAGATTGTACATTCAAAGTGAATTTTAAACAGTCCAAGGTACAATTATTTTTTTATTTGTGTATTTTATGATTATTGTTTTTGATTTTTTTTTGATGTTTTTGATTATTTTATGATTATATGTGTATTTTATAATTATTGTTTCTTTTTCTTCTTTTTTTTTGTTTACATTTTTAAACTTTTGAATCATGTTTTTTGGTGTTTTTTTTGTTATTATTTATATTTATATATTATATTATATATTATACTTGTATATTATATTATTTTTCTTATATTATGATTATTATCTTTTTTATTTTTATCTTATTAGCGTATCTTTGTAATTGGTGTATCATGTTTTTTAGCTTTTTATTGGTATAACTCTTTTGGTTTTTTCTATTGTAATTATATTAATAATATACTAGGTTATATTATATAATAATATATATAATACGAGGTTATATTATATATTTTATAGTCATTTTATTATCATTTTTGTTTATTATTATTGTTATTATTATTATTACAATTATTATTATTATTATCACTGTCATCTATAAATATAGGCATTATCATAATGATATATTTAAGGAGAATAATCTTTTTTTTTTCTCTAATTAACTTTAAATTGATGAAAGGATGATTTGCAATCTTTGACAATATACAATGTTTACTCCAAAGAATTAAAACTAAAGTTTAGAAAGGTATTTACTTTTAAACTCGCTGTATACTTTTGTTTTTTGATTATTCAAATGTCTTACAGTTATTACTGTTTATATTGATAAAGTATAAATTTTTTATGTTATTTATGTTTTATAATTAATCTTGCACTATTATTATAATTTTTTAAATGGTTAATAAATTATTGTTAAACCCAACTTTATTAAATAAAGTTAGAATTAAGAAAAACATGGAATTTTAAAAATTAAATAAATAATAAAAATAAATTGACACATTAAAATTATATAGTTATAAACCTAAAAATTATATAATTAATAAAAACTAAAAGTTAAATTTTCTCGATATGATAAATGGGAGATAGGACCTTATAATTTATAAGTCACGATATGATATTTGTCTTCTACCAATGTACAGTGAGAATATTCCATTGAAATAGGTGGCCAAAAATATAATTTTTGTATTTATGTGGATATTAAGCCTTAATTGAGTAAATTATAGACTTATGATAATATATTTTTGTTTTTGTGTTTAACCAGTTGATAGGTGCAGCAAAGGGAGGGAGGGGGAATGCAGTTAAGCGCTGGGGGCAATGGATTTTTTATATATGATACTTTCAGACATTGTCTAAACAATGGACAAATTTTTCAAGCTATAATGTGTTGCAAAAAATTTGAGGTAATTGAAGCCTAGGATTAAAAATACCCCAAAAAGTTAACCCCCACCCCAAACATAAGGGCCATGAGTTCAAAAAAAAAATTTTGTTGCTATATTATAGATCAGAAATGTGTATAGCTCGAATGAAAAGGTTAAATAAGTTTGTTTCTCTGCTTTTTCTCCCATTAAACCAAGTGGAACTGGTGAGTTAGTAATTGTTTATGCAGTCCCAGTCATAAACTTGGCTGGGGCCGGGTTTGGTCTTCACTCTGTTTTTAGTTTCTTAATATAAAGTTTTTGAGATTAATAAATTATTTTTTTCTAACTGCGGAATTAAAGTTATTCTTGAAGTGCTACACTCCACTTTATTTCAAGTAACTTTAAGGGTACCACAAAGTTCTATCTTTGCTCCTGTAATGTTTCTTATCTACAATAACAATCTTCATGAAAATTTTACATCTAAAGTACCTCTATTAGTTAAGGACTCAACTTTATACTCTTGTCTTGACAAAAAATCTTTACTTTTTGATTGCTTAGAACAAGCGCTGGTTTTTAATCTGATCTCTCTTCTGTAACAGTCTACAAATAGGCAACAAAACTCATTTATATACTGCAAAAAAATTTTGCAATATTGTTGGCATTCCTATATTGATGAATAACAACCCTCTTACTCTCAGACAAAGTCTAAGAGCACATTGTAAATATAATTAGACCTGCTTTATCTGCCAAGCTTGAGCCACTCTTGCATTGTTGTAAGGTTGCATTTCTTTCTTTTTTCTACAAATACCATCATAGTCAATTTTCAAACAAGTTATCATTACTATTACGATAACCAAAATTCATTCTTACTTGGCTTCTTACTCAACAAGTTGCATCCTTTTACTGTATCTGTCCCTTGCTATAAAAACTTTTATTAATTCAGTTTTTTGTCCTTGCACATCAAAAAACCTTTTTAACTCTTCCCCATCTTCGTATCTTGATTTTTAATACATTTTGCAACTTTTAAAGTCTTCATTTAACCATTTTCTAGTATTTCTAACTACTGTCCCTTTAGTCTTCTACCTATCATAAGCAAGGTTTTTAATCTTTAATTAACAAACCTTTAATCTCTCATCTTGAATCTAATAACTTACTTTCTGACCATCAATATGGATTTTGATCTTCTCGTTCTACAAAGGATTTGCTAACAGTAATAACCGATAGGTTTTATCGTGCATTAGATAGAGATGGAGAGGTTAAGGCTATTGCTCTTGACATTTCTAAAGTTTTTGATAAAGTTTAGCATGCTGGTCTTGTCCATAAGCTTTTTTCTTACGGTGTATTTGGTAACATCTTTAAGATTATTGAATCCTTCTTTTCCAATTGTAGTATAAAAGTTATCCTGTAACTGCAGGGTTTCCTCAAGGTTGAATCCTTGGTCCTATACTCTTTTTAATTTACATTGATGATCTTCCAGGTATTCTCATATCTAAGGTGGCATTGTTTGCTGATGATACTACCAATTATTCTTGTCATGATAAGAAGCCAATACTCTCTGATTGCTTGGAGGGGGCATTTGAGTTTGAAAAGGATCTCACTTCTGCTACAGCATGGGGCTCACAGTGACTGGTGAACTTTAATTCAGATAAAACCCAATTTTTTTAGCCTATTGTTATCGAAGTAATTTAGATCTTCCTATATATATGAATGGTGATGTACTCAATGAGTCGTCTACCTTTCATCTTTTATCCATCTATCCATCATCCTTCATATTCTATCCATCATTATCTATCATCAAATCCATTGCAAAAATTGGCATCTGCTAAGGTTGCATCTCTTTATCATGCTCGACACTTTCTTACTCCGGATTCTATTCTTCTACAAATCTCTACAAATCTCAAATCCGTCCTTGTATGAAATACTGTTGCTATATCTGGGGCGGACCTTCTAATGATGCCCTTTTTCTTTTAGACAAGGTGCAAAAATGGATTGTAAACATAGTTGGACCTGCTCTTGCAGCCAACATCCAACCATTAACACATTGTTGTCATGTTGCTTCTCTTTCTATTTTCTATAAATACTATAATTGGCACTGCTCTAAAGAGCTAGCATCTCTTGTGCCATCTACAAAAGTTTATACTCGTGTTATTCGTCATTCAATTAAGTTTCATCCTTTTACTGTGACTATTCCTTAGTGTTCCAAATATTCTTATTTGTCTAGTTTTTCTCCTCAAGCATCAGTTCTTTGGAATTGGCTTCCTTCATCTTGCTTTCCTGATTCATATCATTTGCAATCTTTTAAGTGGTCTGTCAATCGTTATCTTGCTCTACAAACTTCATCTTTTCTCTTCCAATAACTTTTAACTCTTATAGTGGTTGTTTGCAGCCTTGTTGGAAGCAAAGATGTAAAAAAAAAAAAAAAAAAAAAAAAGTTTAACTTTTCCTCTATTTTAAAGTAACCCATAACTTAATAGTGATTGCTTGTAATCTTGTTGAAAGTAATTTAGAGTTAAAAAAATATATATGCCAGTATATTATAAATAAAGTAAATGTAAATACAAAATTATAATACAAATATTATTATAAATATTTTTCTAGCCCTGGCTATCAACCTCTGCTATATCTTATAATTTTGCCAGGGCCAGGTTTGCAAAAAGTCTCATTTTTAGCCGGGGCCGGGGCCCCGGTCACTTACTATGGTGAATTAATGATAATTTTCCCAGCATGTGCTAATACTTTGTAAATGGAAGCTAGGACCTTGAACTACTTATATTTCTCTAACAATTTCTCATATGTATGATTGCTGTATTTATCAATTTATTTAGGATCAATTGGGTCTTTGCAATTGGTTGCAATTGGTTGCAATTAGAATGTTATGTAATCTGATAGTAATTTCTTCATCAATTTCTAAAATTTTGCTGATTAAAAGATGATGAGAAAAAGCTTGTTGGCATAAATTTACGGTTTTACTAGTTCCTGATCCGCCAGCTCTTGGTTCATAAACTCTCAAATCAAGTTCTTCAAACATCCGATCATGAATAATTTTTTTTCTTAATAAATATTGGTCTTTTAAAACTTTTTTACTTTTCAATTTTTTACTTTAATTCTATATGAAATATATAATATTATATTAATATATAATAATTATAATAATATTATAAATATATATTTTTAAAAACCTAATCCAAGCATGTAGTGGTGAAATGCCATAGCACAATGCCTGCCCGTTTGTAACAAATCCTTCCTTAAAGATTTTTAGATTGCTCATCGTGTTAGGTGTGGCATGACAAATCGTACAACATTGTGTCGAAGAAGTGTCTGTGATTTAAATAAGTTTTTCCCATCAATCGTGGATAGGACAAAATTATGTTGATCAAACATACTTATGTCCTGGAAGGTAAACTTTGACGAAATATAAATTAAAATTTTTTTCATCTACTCCTTAGTTTATAATACCACTTCTTTATTTTTCCAGCATAACTGGTCAACAGAATCTAGTACTAATACTTATTTATTATATCTTATTCCATAAAATAACAGGATATAATAAATAACATAGTGTATTGAGATAATATGTTATTCCAAAAAATATGGTTTGAATCTGAATGTACATATAGTTGGTGGAAATCAGCATGGTGCTTCTTATGAGTATTTTCATAAATACTTTTTAAATATTTATTATCTTAGAAGTATGAAGAAGCTTCTTTAGATGTCATTTTCTCTTGCAATGCGGTTAGCTGAGTGTAAATCATAACGATTCGTGTTGCCACTTTGTAAAACGCTAAGTAGTTTGACGAAATTAAATTTGTGTTTATTAAATTCTGTTTTTTGAGCCACTAACAATATTTTTTCGACGGATTTCGTTTTTGAATCAAAAAATATATTTGCTATCAATTATCTTTTGATGTGAGAACTCGATTCATCCAACTCTTTTGTTGTTCGACCTCTTTTTACTGTTTTATTTATTAAACCCTCTTGGTTAGCTGGTGATTCGGTTAAATCATTTGTTTTAAAAACTGAAAGCCAAACCTGGTTTTTACTATAAAATATTTCTTTTTTTCAATATGATGCATGCCATAGTACAACATACTTTGCAAGAGTTAGTTTTAAACTCTTTCTTAATAAATCTACTTTGTCTCCTCTGACTTGAATCCTAGTAATAATCTACTCCACTATCTACATTATCAAAAGTATTTTTCGTAACCTGAAAGGATTGCATAATTTGACTTAAATTGATTTTCTCCATTACCCTAGTTCACAACAATATACTTACAAAATAAAAAGAAACTTTTAACATTTAGAAATACATGTGGTTTTTGGTCGATCAGTTGGGCATCGAAAACGCATTTTTAAATTATTTTTTCTTAAATTATTCATGTTTTTTAAAACCATAAACACTTGAAATTAAATAAAAAATAGCTATTTCCCTTCAAGAACTACACGAAAACAAATTTACTTTCATGCCTTAGTAGTTTAATTTTAGTTTTAGTAAAGAATGAAAAAAGAAGTTGCTTTTATTCGAAGAAATTTTTAGTGATGATGTTAGTAATATCAATATCAATATATTTTCGATAAAAGATCTTACAATCGAGGTTATTTACAAATAGTTAAAAACTAATCTTAAGTAAATACCATGAAAGAGCATTAATAATACAAATAATAGTGGTAATAATAATGATAATTTATAAGAATAATAAGAAAATTATATGATAATAAATCAATATCAATTTTAAAACAACAATTGAATATAATGCACAGAAAAGTTATAAATAGTTGTGTACTGACAAAACGTAACAACCTACCATGTAACTAAAACAATTACTGTAAAAAAAAGTAACAATGATTTAATAAATATAATAATCTTAATATCAATAATCATATTAATAAAAGTAATATAAATATTTCATTAAAAAATAACAATAAATAAACAAAAAATTTTCAATAATACTCACAAATAAAAACGTGTCACCCACTTACAAACATTTAGTCACAAAAAGTGTAGAGTTTTCATAATAAATGACAATATTAAAATAAAAAAGTAAATCATATCAAGCAAACACATATAGTCTTTCAAAAATAATAAAATTTAAAAAATATTATTTTTCCTTTTTTCAAAAACGGAGCAACTTTTATATATATTTTTAATTCTTTTTAATTACTTTCCATTTTCGAATGTTTTTTTTCTTTTAACTTTGGTTTTCTGTCTTTCTTTTTTCTTATCTCATTTTTTTCTTTCGTTAACTTGTTTTTGGCTTTTAATTTTTTTTTTAGTTTTAGCTTTTTTATTTCCTTTTTTTTCTTTTCTTCATTCTCTTTATTTTTATTTCATTTATTTTTCTTATTTTATTCTATTTTCTTTATCTTTCTTTTTTTTTTTAATTTATTTATAAAATTCGTTAGAAAAAAGTGTCCGCCATTCCGGAAGTCTCTGCACTCAATCAAACAAATCCTACTATTAGACATAATGTTTGAAGTAAGTCACTTTTTTGATTTTTGGCCATGTGATTTCCACTTTGCAATGATTGGTATAAGACAAAATAGCATATCGTGACGTGCAAATTTATTATTTGTTAAATAATATAGTGTTTTAAGCAATCAATTTAACAAATTTGATTTAAAAATTTTTTTTAATCTTTTAATTTAACGAGTTTAGCAAATTTTGTTTTTTAAATTAAAAAATTTAAGAGAATATATAACAAATTTTGTAAAATTCTCTCAACATCACGAATAGGACAACATCACGATATATACCTTCAAGACTCGTGATTATTTTTTGATAAAAAATACTTTCAAGCAAACTTTAATCTTTACTACAAATATAGAAGGTCGGTATCAGGTCTTTGTATTTTCTTTTTAAAATGCAATGGGATGGAAGTTAACGAATAAATTTAAAAGTAGTAGCTTTTACAAAATTTATTTTCTCCTTATGGGACGATTGCTCTTCACTTTTTTCTTTCTAACACATCTTACAATATATTTTTAAACTATAATATTTAGTGATATTTAAACTTTTTTGTTATAGTATTCTTATTCGTTACAAGTTATAATGGATGAGTGTGAATTAGTAAATACAGCTCTCTTCAAAGTTGAAGTCATAATTACAAAAAGAGGAGCAGACTCGCTTGACAAGTTATACTTAATGCACGATCCCTCAGATACTGTATGGAAATCAAACAAAAATATTCATCCGGTTTTCTTTGAAAATAGTTTACAAACAAAATTATACGTAGAATTATCCACTGAACAGTCAGGGCTGGTACCTTGGCCACGATTTTTGCTTTCAAAAGTTTATTCAATGGAAGTTGAAAGCGACGATATCAGTTTCGAAATGATTACAGGATTTCAGCGCCATGAAATTTTTACGGATTCTATGGCTCGAGTATTATATATTAAGTCTGTAAATGTCGCTGAATTATAATATTTTTGTCTTGTTTTCAAGAAGTTAATAAAACATTTTGAGGTGCTTTTATACTTTGCGATTTGCCTTTCAATATTTTTATTGTTTTGAAAAATTTAAAATAGTTTGTTTTAAAGAAATTTTAGATATATTTTCTTACGCATCATAGTGATTTTAAAAAGCAAATGCACTTTAGTGTCTTTTCAATAATATTTTCAAATAAATCCTTTTATATTTTTAGTAATATAGAGTTTGTAAATATACATTTGAATTATTTTTTTCGAGGCAGTTTATTGTTTTGCATTTACCGTGCATTCTTGCTATTGTTGCTTCTACTACTTTTGCATTCACCGTGCATTCTTGCTTTATGTTGTTTCTACTACTTTTGAAGTAAACTAAATAATTAATAAAGTTTTTAAAACCATCTCATAACTCAAAATGAAATAAGTACATTGCTCAACAAAATTCCACTATCTTCATCGCCACACAAAAAAAACTCCACTATCTTCATCGCCACAAAAAAAAACTCCACTATCTTCATCGCTACAAAAAAAAATTCTACTATCTTCATCGCCACAAAAAAAAATTCTACTATCTTCATCGCCACAAAAAAAAATTCCACTATCTTCATCACCACAAAAAAAAATTCCACTATCTTCATCGCCACAAAAAAAAATTCCACTATCTTCATCGCCACAAAAAAAAATTCCACTATCTTCATCGCCACAAAAAACTATAGCTATTCAAAAAATTCCATTATAAAATAAATTAGAATAAAATAAAAAAGTGTACTTGTGCCATTTGTATGCTATTCATTATTCGTTTACTTCATCAGTTCATTACTACCTTTTCAAGATGTAAGAGAACACAAAAGTTGTAAATAAGAAACATAAAATTTAATTAAGAATATGAAATTTGTGGTTAAGAAACATAAGATATAATTGAAAACATCATTTGTGATTAGACTTAATTAAAAGCATGAATGTTGTAGTTGATGAAACGTGAAGAACATGAATGTTGTACTTGATTAAGCGTGAAGAACATGAATGTTGTAGTTGATGAAACGTAAAGAACATGATATGTAGTTGAGAACATCGAAGTTGCAATTCAGAAATTGGATGATACTGAGAACATGAAACTTGTAAATAAAAAATCGTAAGATGTAATACACGGGTTTATAGTCTCAATTCCGTTCCGTAAATTATCACAAAATCGTTTAGTAAGATAAATATTTCGAACTTAAGTTAATGATATATTTGGCTAGGAAAGATATTTAGCGTTAAAAAAGTTTGACATCAAAAGTTTTATGCCAAAGTATTATCAATATTCTGCTTCTCAAACTTTTTCTTAAAATCTTTTCAAATTCTAGAAATGTTTACTTTTCTAAACAATTTTGAGGTAATTTGCGGAACTGAGACTATAAATTCCGTGAATTGAGAACGTGATAGTAGTAGTTAAGAATTTTTAGCTTTAATTTGCTTTTCAATTTACAGCTGGATCCAACTCTGACCAAGCTGAAAAATGGGTTGGTTTTCAATAAGTAATAGTATTTTATCAATAAATTTACAAGTTCGTAAAAAAAGACTTTTGACAATGTAGTGGTAACTAGAAAAATCCCATCGGGTATCAATTTAATCTCTTTTTTTTTTGTTTAGTCTTATCAAAAATTCATATAAATCATAAATAAAAGAAACAAATTATTTACAAAAAATAAGATTTATATTTAAACCATATTACACAGTCGCCTCCCGTTGTTGCGTTTTTTTTTGCCGCAGCATCAATACTTTCTAAATATTGCATTTGCTATTTTACAACAGCATCTAATACATGTAGAATGCGTGCCGAATTTTTAACGTTATTTTTAATTTAGATAGCCGTGGCGCGGTGGTTTCAATTCTGGCTGATAACCTAGTGGTCCGTAGTTTGATGCCGGTTCTAGCCCAATATGTGACATTGGTAAGAAAGGAGGCGTGAACTTCCTGGTTAAATCCTCTACCGTTGCGCTCTGTGATAAAACAAAGAAGTTAACTAAAAATTATTTTTTTTGGATTAAATTGTTTCCGCCCGGTTAAACATTGGACTGAAGTGTCTTAAACGGAGCAATTGAGTTCGTAAATTTTCAAACAACCTTTCCAAACAAGCGTGACAAGGAGCATTATTTGTTGAAAAAACCGAATTCTTCAAACAATTCCCGTATGTAACAACTGAAATATAGTCAACAACCGCTGGCTACAAGAGTCTGCATTAAATAATTCTCTGCAAGCTTCTATTATGAAGACATTTGTTTTTGATTTAGCTGCAATCAAATGTATTCATTTGATTAACAAAAATCAAAATGCCTGGTTCAAAACGTTCAAACATAATGTTTAAACGTTCAAACATAGTGTTCAAACGTTTTAAAGCAGGTATTTTCATTTTTGATCTTCTTTCTTGTACTTGCGTTTTTTACAAAAAAGGGTGAATATGTAGCTCCTATATGAAACTGGAACAGGATTTTGTATGGAATAAACCTATGAAATACATTTTATAAGAATTTCAATAAATTTGGAATTTATACAAAATCCAGTTCCAAAATCTTGTATGAGTCCTAACATAAGACACCGGATATGAAAGTATCCAATAGGTTTGGATCTACAGGATTTATTTAAAGTCTTGTTACAAAACCTTTTAGAAATATATTTTCGTAATTTGGGACAGAATGTGCCAAAACACCAAAAAATTATTGTCAGTATTACATGCTGAAAGTTTGTTGTAATGATGAAGAAATGTTCATTAGAGGAATTTTGTTATAATGATGAACATTACGTATCAATTAAAACGTTATTTTGTGTGGTTATTGACACATAAATTTGACTTGCTTAAGTGTTTCAAAACTCTAATTAGCATTTTTTAATTATCAACTTTCTTACGCTTATTTTGTTTTAAATAATTTTATTGAGCATCATTTTAAATTATATTGTTTAAATCACATTATTATATATATATATATATATATATATATATATATATATATATATATATATATATATATATATATATATATATATATATATATATATATATATATATATATATATATATATAATAGTTTCACTATTGTATTATTATTATAGTATTCAGCTCCACGGAAGAAACAATGAAATGGAATATGTGAACTTATTTCAATCAGAAAGATGAACAATGAAAACAGTTTTTCAATGTGGAATACTCTCCTTCCTGGCACTCCACGTTAGGGCACTGTCTAGTTATAACTTACATGCCGTTAAATTAATAAACCGCAATTTTTAACTGATAAAATAAGTATACATCATAATAAGACAAAATAACATTTCATCTTACCTACTTCATACAATAAACTTCACAAATGCAATAAGAAAAATCACTATAAAGTTTGTTTGCATAGATGTAAAAAAAAACTATAAACACTAAATAATACATTGTGCGATCTTTTATGGTTATGTTTGCACATATATTATCGTGTGGTATCGCTTATATACTTATGTCGGTACCATCAATATTGGTTCGATACCACACAATACCGATAATAAAAAGAATCGTATGGTAATAAATGTATGCGACCATTTGATACCATATGATACGATACCACACGAAAGGTCACACTTTCATTTTTTTTTTTTTTTGTAACTGTGACTATAGTCACAAATAATGACCTTTTTAACTTATAATTAACAAAGTACAAGTTTTTTAGATGTTAATGTTTGGTTAATGTTTAGTTAATAATGCTATGAGAAGCATAATGAGTAATAATTAGTTTAGTTTACTTTTTGAACTTTGAACACAGAACGAAAGACTATACCAGGAGAGAATTATGATACCACGCAAGATTTCTAGTAACGATACTAGATTAGAAGTTAAAATACTGAAGCGATACCACACAATCATTTAAATTAAAACTTTTGTATGATTTTCCATTAAAATCATACAAAACTTGAGAATTTTCATTATACTATATGAGTCAATTATATAATGTAGAGTGGGGAAAAGTAGGCGGTGGAAGAAGTGGGATATCTCGAAAGTTCCAATTAGGAGAGGCCTCTAATCAGCGTTATCTAATCTGAACAATGAGATTTTCTAACTTATATTTAGCAAACAATCGCTTTATCTTTCTGCGTGAGGTAAAAAACACATTTTAGAAAAAAGCCCAAAAAAACAATTTTTTGAGGGGTGAAGTGGGACAAAAAAATTAATTAATTTCCTATTTCAAGATATAACATAGAAGATAGAAGGTGTATATCTACAAGAGATAAAGCAACTTCTGTTATTATTAACATATTGAACGATGATTTTGAGGATAAAACTAGGACTAAATTAACTCTTGCAGATATACACCAGTTAATTAAACTTTCATTAAGCAAGTATTATTTTTTATACGAAGATAAAATCTGAACTTTACCTCATTGAGGTCCAATTGGTTTATCGTTGATAGTAGTTATAGCTGAAGCATTTTTGCAAAGTATAGAAAAAAGGGCCCTTTTTTTTTTATTTAGGTGCCCCAAGAAGTCCTAACGGTCTTGTCACAGAGCACCGCGGAAGTGCGTTTAACAAGGAAGTTCACGCCTCCTTCCCTACCGTGACGCGAAAATATGCCATAAGCTTGTTTCGAACCTGGATCTCCTGCTTATAAAGCAAGCGTTCTAACCACTGCGCCACGGCCGCACGAATTAAAAATAGTATAGAATTAATAATACTATATAATTATTAAAAAGAATTTAAAAAAATGAAAATATTAAAAAAAAAATTAATTTGGAGAAACCAAAATACGATTATACATAGTTTTTATTTAGAGTAGCATTATTTTAGCTGGTTTTTAAAACGCAGTCGGTTATTTAAGTTGCTTATAAATGTTCGTAAGTTTATTAATTTATAAATGTTACATAACTAATGCTTAAAACTGTTTCATAAACTTTATTTGTTTATTTAAATTAATAAAAACACAACCTTATAAAAATACAATTTACACGGCGTTAATTTTTGACCAAAATTCTTGCTTTTTTGTCAAGTGACAAATATTAAAAAAAATTTATTTATTTGTCACTTGACATTTTAAAAGTTTTTTCAAAGAGACACTCTTTTTATTTATTTTTTTATAGTTAATAAAATATTTTTTATAAAAATAATATTTATTAGTTGGTATAAATAGTGTATATATAAATAGTATATATATAAAATAATATGAAAAATTTTTTACAAATATCTTAACTTACATCGTGTACCTGGCTACACATCAGCGTTGTTCATGTTTAACCGAGAAATGCATTCAGATCATTTTATGATGTAAGTTTATGTTTATTCTACTTTTATCGTGTTATTAGGACATTTAAACACACTAAATATTACTTTTTTATATTATTTGGCAGGTTTTATATTATAAGCAGGTTTTGTGGGAAAAAAACTGCTTTAAAACTTTTGAAGTTTAAAGTTATATCTTTTTATTATTAGATCTTCATAATTGTTTATATTAACTAATATTTTTACTTTTATATTTTTGTTTTGTGCTTTTTCTGTTTTATTTTGTATTCATGCATTTTATGCAAGTTATGTTTTCTTTAAATTTTAAAATTGTATGCAAAAGATTTTGAATTTATTCTGCTTTTTTTTTGTATATTTGTATTGTAACTTCATTAAATATTTTTATGAAGGATCAATTTTTTACTTGGTTACATTTTATTAACTTATTATTAAATTGATAAACATTTTTATTATTGAGTTTTATTATTGGTTACAACAGTTTTATTATCGAAAAACTTCCAGGAATGTAAAGACTGGTACTTCTGTAAATAAAAAGTATAAACTGCTACAAAATAGTATTTTAGGAACTATAATTAGTATATTTAAACTGACTGTTTGAATATACTGTTGCATTATATTAGTAATGAACTGAAGTGTTAACAGAACTTTATATTTTTACAGATTTAAAAGCTTTCTTATACAGGTATAGTTTGCGGTACAGGTACCGCAAAAACAACCGTACCGCAAAAACCACAATGTCGGCTTAAGTGACCTAGCATGTAGAAAAAGATTCAGAATTCAAAAAACTTGATATATTATGATAGCTAATATGTCAGCCTATAAATTAAAAAATGAAGCTTTAGTGGTTTTTTTATTTGTTAAATACTTCGGTATTTGCACTAGAGTAAAAATTTCAATTATAAAAGTGTGTAGTTTTTTTTGTTTTGGGGTACATTTTATAGAATTCCCTTTATAGACTATGTTTTAAAATAAAAAACAACAACAATAAATTACCATTGTATTTGATTTTTTTTAAAGAAAATAATATATATATATTTTTTAAAAACAATATTTGAACACAGCAGTAACAACACAGACATCTAAAATGGCTGCAGACTTTATTAACTTATTATAACAATAGGTTACTACAACAATGTTAAGATAACATAGATAAATAAAATAGTACTTTAACTGATGACTTTAATTCAAAAAAAGATTATTGATTGTCGTTGCATTCGTTATAATGGTCGTATGTCAGTCTTTTAGATGTGGAGAAGTGCTTGTTTGCTGGTAAAAGCATAACCGGTTTAACACCATCAACTCTGAAACTCACTTTGCTGCAAATTGAACGGAGATTATCAAGACAATTAGGACGTTGCTTTAGGCCAAAGGCTTGACATTTCCTTTGTTTGCAAAAACATTCAACTTTACATTTAATGAATTTTTCTTTAGTTTCTTCTTTCTTTCTTTCGGCTTCCTTATTTTGCTGTATCTTTTGTCGCTTCTCTTCTTTTATATCTTTCACTTTTGCTGCAACATCTTTGGCACGCATTGAACCATAGACCTGAGTAGCACGAGTAGATATTTTTTCAAGGTTTGGTTTGATTTTCTTAATAGTTAGCAGATCAGGAATATTTTCTAATTGGAAGCTTTGCTCAGCCATTTCTCTAATCAAGATTTGAGACTGGTCAAACCAGTAAAACCATTTCTCTATTCAAGATTTGAGACTGGTCAAAACCATCTTTCTAGTAACTTGCCGAACCTTTCCTTTTACCAACTGGTGACATAATGGTTGATTCAGATTTTTTGAAAGAAGATGACGCTGGTTCTTCTTTATGAATGCATGCAGCAGCTCGCTTAAATTTATCTTGTAGCATAAAGTTAACAGTTAACTCTTTTTGCACAAGAAACAAGAACCAGTTTCGATGCCCATTTCTCCCATATATTGCCTAAGATGATCATAAATCCCTCTCGATTAATTGGTTGCATTGGGTTGAAAAGATAATTCTTAGCAATTCTGTACTCATGATGAAGATTTTTTTTCAACCTGGTCAAGCAACTGAGTTACACCAGTAGTGTCGGGAGGAGAAATAAATAACCAAATTTGTTTTAAAAGGAGGTATATTACATACATACATACATACATTTATTTCACCATAAAATATAAAAATTTACAATAATATTTATAAACTCACATAAAAAAGGTTAGGTGTCACTCATATAGTTAAAAACTAGTCAATGGAGTGACACCTAAAAAAAAAACAAAAAAAAAAACATAATAATATTAATAATGATAACAACAAAAATAACGATAAAAATAACAATAATGATAAGAAGATAATGATAAGAATAATAATAATGATAATTAATGTGATCATTAATAGATTTCAAAACAAAAACTGAATATTATATAAATATGAAAAGTTACAAACAGTTAAAAACTGAAATAAAGTAACAACCTACTGTGAGATAAAAAACAGTTATCGTAAAGAAACTTACAATGATTAATTAATATTTATAAGATTTATAACCAAAATTAAAACTATATAAGTAATATAATAATATGATATAATACGAATAACAAATAATAATAACAAAACTCAAACAAAAAACCACACAAAAAAAAAAAAAACTTAATAAAAGCCAAACTTATAAAAAATAAAATTTAAAAACTAAAACGACACCAAAAATAACTAAAAAAAAAATTAAAAATTAAGTAAACATAAAAACAGCAGCAATAAAAGAAACTCTTGCAAAGTAAAAAGTAAAAAATAAAGTCGAAATAAATAGATTAGTATTTATTTTTTACTTTCGATTAATCGTAAGTAAAAAGCAAATAGAAAAAATAAATTTTAAATACCAATAGGAATGATAATAATATTAGGAATAATAATAGCAATAATATTAATAAATTAAGCGACAATTATTACAATAATAAAGTAATTATGTAATATTAAAAAGTCAATGTTAACTTTTAAACAACAATTTAATATATAAGTACAGACAGGTGAAGTTACAAACAGTATATACTGACAAAACGTAACAGCCTACCACACGATACAAACATTTATTGTAAAAAAATAATCTATACAATACAAAAAAACTAAACTTATGCACACAAGAATATTATAATGACATATACGATAATTTAATAAAAATACATGAGAATATAAACATCGCACATTTAAACATCGCACAAGGCAATACAAATAAAGCACAAAAATACATAATTAACTAAACAAAGATTAAAAGTACACAACATTATAAACAATGTACAAAAATATTTTTCAATATAAGATACTGTAAAAAACTATTAAAACTTAAAAAAAGTCTTTTTATTTTTCTTGTCCGTTTTCATTTTTTAAAAGTTCTTTTTTGAATATTATTCGATTCTTACATTTTTTCTTTCAGTTTATTATTATTATTTTTTTTCTTTTTTGTTTACTTGTTTTGAATTCTCTTTTTTTTTGTTTACTTGTTTTCTTTTGGTTTCCAATTTTTTAATGTTACTTTTTATTATTATTATTTTTCTTTCCTTTACTTTCTTTAATTTTTTTTAACTTGTCTATACTTTTTCCTTTTAATTTTTCTTCGATTTCTTTTAATTTTTCTTCAAACTTTTATAAAAACCTTCTTTTATCTTCTATAAAATCTTCCGTTATTGATTCCATTATTATAACAAACCGTCGTAACTGAATCGTGAACTGTGTCCGTCAGATAATAAAACAACAGGTCGTTCTATTGCCTTCTCAGTAAGGTAATCATCAAATTCTTGGCAAGCCGCCTTAAAAGTGTCATTATCTGACATCCCGTTTTTAGATGTTGTAACAAGGAGGTGACTGATTTTTTCTACAGCTACTTGTGGTGTCATCTGGCTTGTTATTCCAACCGAGGAAAAAATGACTTGAAATGTACAAACATCACCTCAAAAAGACACAAAAGGGTAAATTGTAACACATTCCCGGTTTTTTTTAATGTATTTTTAAGCATTATTCACCTTTCCCTGCATATACCAAGCCTGTTGAAGTACCATCAACACCATAGTTCGCGAATTGCGGTGTCTCATCATCATTGAATATTTTTGTTGTGTCAATGTCACCCTTCCATACACCCTCCTCTACTTTTTCAGCATTTTTCATAATACCGGCTGCCTGAAGTTCAATTGAAAGATCATTCAAATGATTACAAGCCATTTCTCGGGTACAGTTAAGTGCTCTGTTTATTGATACCTGACCCTGGCGTTTAACTTTTAAGCTTGAATGCTTTGCATTGAACTGTGTTCAACATGAACGGCTAAGTTTGAAACAATAAAAAATGGTCTAAAATATTCTATAGAAATAACCCTAAACATTTGACTTGCACTCGCAAATGATTAACATTCACTGCTATACATATAAAAAAAATCAAGGTTACAAATATTACTATTGAGTAGTTTCGATTATGTAAATTTCAATTTTTCTTTAGATCAAACATAAACAAAAAATCAAGAAAAAATCTTTACTTCCTTCCCATTAATCAGAGCTGATTTTGCATTAGGAGACAACTTAACCAACTTCCGACCTCCTTTGCATCTTTTATTCATGTAGTCCCTTATCATTAAAATATCAAGAAGGAGTTTGGTCAACTCTGCCTTGTTGATACCTTGCAGACTTCTATTTTTTTTCTTGACATATTCACTACAGCCTCCTCCTCTTTAAGTGTAAAAATACAACAATAGCGACGTTCCTCGCCTAGGAAAAACCAAAGCTACTTAGATATCTAACTAAATTAAATCATTATTCTGTAAAAAATTTATACTTACTATTTTTTATTATTCGGTCTAATCTTCTATTAATCGTTTCTCTATCTTTTACAAGTGAAAAGAAACCAGTCTTTACAAAATTGTACTGCCACTTCTAATTGTAAATTCTTTGCATCTGTGAACTTTCTCCCGATTGATGCCTCAGGCTTACTTTTTCCACGAATAGATTGTAATTTTTCCTGTCTGAGTTGAAATTTTGGCTTCATTTTCTATGTTATTTTTTTCTAACTCTATTTGATTAAAAAAATTATCGTTAAACATTTTAGAGTACATTAGTCGCTTACAGAACATATCTAAATACTAAAAAACAACTTTCAAGTAAAAATTAAGATTTTTCTCTAGGTTCAAACACAAAGTAAGTTTTAATTAATTCTTGCAATTATTATGTTCTAAAAATGTTATTGATTTTTAATACGTAAAAAACACGATGCAAACTTTGTTTAAAACACTCCAATGACATCTTTAGAATCAAGAGGTTACATAAAATCAAATATACCTAGTAGTACCAATTGAAGTGCGAAATTTTAATTCAGTAAAAAAATTTAAGAGAACATGTTTTTAATGCAAGAACAAATGTAATATATACATATTATATGCATGTTATGTTTTAGTTAAAATGCTAAAGTACACATTAATAAAGAGAGTCCTCGAAATAACCCCCTTTTGCCCGTATGCACGCCTCCAGTCTTGGACGCCATTCCTCGATTGATTTACGCACGGTATCTATGGGTAAAGCATCCCATTCTCTGAGAAGTGATCGCTTGAGGGCATCAACGGAAGTGTGAGGTTTGCAGCACACCTTCGCCTCCAGTTTAGACCAGATTGCATAATCCAATGGATTAAGATCTGGTGATGCTGACGGCCAGGCATCCGTAGAGATAAAATCGGGCACATTGGCTGTCAACCACCTCTGTGTTGTCTTCGCTTTGTGCGAAGGGGCACTGTCTTGTTGGAATGACCATTGTTCCCCATTGAACAACGAGTCATCTAGAATCTATTCAAACAATACAAATAAATGCGGGAACTATATAAAAAGCACATGCCTGTTAACATGACAAGTTTAAACAAACTTCGCACTTCAATTGGTACTACAGGGTAATCATAGTAAAAAGCGAGAACACATGTACAGCCTATAAAATGTTATTTTAAACAGCAATATATAGCCTATAAAATGTTATTTTTATAGCAATGTTGTTTTTAGGTATACCTATCTTGTAGTTTTTGTGGTGCATCGGGTATTTTCTCCAAGATTAAGTTAGCAGTAACTGGTTTTATTTAAAGCAGATTAAATAATATTAGGACACGCCAAATTTCAGGTTCACTAGCTGCAGAGATACAATCGATAAATTGCATAGGTTCACTAGCTGCAGAGATACAATCGATAAATTGTATGCGGTTTTTGGGGTACACATACAAAAAACAACAAAAGTTTAGTTAACAATAACAACAAAACTATTTCTTAAAAATGAATCAAACTAGCTGGGGAGAACTTTAAGCTCTAAACACATTCAAAACAGCTTTTCTCAAAAGTAAATGATAAAAAAAGTTATTAATATGTGCTTTTTTTGGTGTTTTTGCGGTACGTATACCTGTAATAATTTTTCATACATATGTTGGTGTATATCTTGAAAAAACTGTGTTTCTCTCATTTATATTCAATAATTTCCATTTATGTTTTTTATGTTCAAAAGCAAAAGCATTTGAAGTAATCTATAACAATAGCAGCATTTTCTAAGAAGAATTTTATTTTATTTACTAATTAGATTATTTACTTCTGTTTCATAACTTCTTTAAATTGTTTTTGGAGAGTGTTTAATGTTGGTGTTTTACAAAATTTAAAGTTTAAAAAATTATTTTGCATAAAGTTTTTTAGTTTTTAATAATTAATTTTTATTCAGGAGTATAATTATAATTGGAATGTCCAACTTCTGTAAGAATTTTTCTGCAAATGTCAATTTGATATTATATTATCAAATTAAGAGTATAATCTCAAGACATAATTAAAAAATGGTCGGATGAGGTACATAGACCAATGATCCATACGCTTGATTTAAAATGTCTGTACCGATAGAAACCACTCGCCAAAACTTTTAATACGGATTGGTATTATTAAATTTTCTTTTGTTATTTTCACATGATTTCCACTTACTATGACTGTAAGTGTGAAAGCATGCGCAAACTGGGAATCGGGAGATATTTGAACAAAAATTTACGCCGTGTTATGTTTGCATAATTTAAGGTGGAAATTAAAATTTGTGAGATTTTTTTACATAGTTATATCTACGCTGCGCGACATAATGATAAGACACCCCAAAAAGATTTATAAAACTCTACTCTTATATTTATATTTATATCTTATATTTATAAAACTCTACATTTATATTTAAAAACTAATTTTTATTGTAAATGAAAGCAAAGGGTTTACAATATTAAACAACATTTTAACAAATTTATTTTTAACGTAACTCGCAATTTATAAAAAAAGCAACCGTTTTTTCAGTGCGACAAATTTATAAGACAATAGACCATTTCGCTATTAATTTTGCGCGAACTTCTGCGTAAAGCATTATGGGATAATCATGGGGCAAGCAATAACAACAAACATTATTAACAAGAAAGTCACATAAAATTATGTCTGATTCTTCCTCTGATGACGAAAAAAATAAGGCCTTTATGGATGAAATAAAATGTCGGAAAGTAGAAAAATTAAAAGAATTTCTTCAAGCATGGATATTCCTCTTGGTCAAAATCCTGCAAGAGCAAAGTTGCTAAAAAACGTGTTATATGCCAGTAAACTTAAATTACCAGTTCAAAAAACCATGCAAGAAGAGACTGAAGAAATCAAATCTAGATCTTTTCAAAAATTGAAATTAAAATCAGGTGTTCAGCTTCCCCATCCTAATGAAATCGGAAATTGGGTAATAAATAAAGAAATAGTAATAAAGTTATTACCAACTACAACTTATTCGGACATTGAAACTTATGCTTTTGATTCTCATAGCTCTAAAGCTTTGAAAGAAGGACATTCTCTTTATTCTTCAGATCACGTAATTTCAGTATCTTTTAATAATTTATCAGATGCTGTAAAGTTTTGTTATTTAAAAGGAACTATAGTACCTCAAACAAGAATAAACGATGAAGAATATGAATCATGGGTATGTTTAAATAAAAATGGAAGTATATTATCTGCAGAATGCGAATGCATAGCCGGTTATGAAGAAAGCTGCAAACATATATTTGCTTTGTTATTATTTGTTGAAGAGCATGTGCGATTAGGAGAAAATGTAACTTGTACGTCAGTAAAACAAAAGTGGGGGACTAGAACTCAAAAAAGAAAATTACATGAGCCAGATATATTACAAAATATTTCTATTAAAAAAGTCAAACCTAGTATTGAAAATAAATGTCTTAAACTCAGTCAATCTTTATACGATCCTCGTCCTTATCATATACATTGGAAGATTGGGAAGCAGTTGCAGAAGCCACCGATGGAAAAAGTGCTGTAATTTGCCTAAAGCCAAATATACAGTCAGAATATTTAAAAAAAACTACCTTCTGCAAGCACAACTAAAAATGAAACACTACCACCCACCATAGACCAGTTAGTAGCTCAAATAGAATGTTGTTATGGAAATGAATGTTTAGCATTTAAATGTGAACAATTTATAAGGACATTTTTAATAACACAATCTCAAGTAGAACTTATAAAAGAATCTACAATACCTCAATCAAAAAGTTTACTTTGGAAAAAATATAGAGTTGGAAGAATATCGTCATCGATCTCTCATGATGTTTTGAAAAAATTTGACGTTGACTTGATAGTGAAAAACAAAAAAGCAGCATTTTCTTTATGTGCTCAACTTTTAGGCTATAAAAAAAAAAGCAGAGAGTAAGTCAATTCAATGGGGTAACATATTTGAGTCCTATGCCAGAAAAAGATATAATAAGGAAATGAAAAAAAATCATAAAAACTTTAAAAGTTATCAAACCGGCCTAATAATATCAATGGAAACACATTTTTTCTTGTAGCAAGCCCAGATGGTATTACAAGTTGTACATGCTGTGGGTTTGGTTTGCTTGAAATTAAATGCCCATGGACATTTAGGCAAAAAAAAATCTCTGAATTTCTTTGGCTGATAGAATTTTCGCTTGTGTAAAATGTTGTCCTTTTTTTAAAAGGTGGACAAACTATTACCACTTTTTTTTTCCAAAAGCAAATCTTGGATATTAAAACCTCTGTCCGCCAAGCACATAGAACCTTCAGAAAACATGTTTATAACATTGCAGTCCTCTGCAATGTATCTATCTGAAGCTTGGCCAACGTAAGCTTTAGAGATAAAACTGAAAGAACCAGTTTTTGTTGTAACAACTAACTTTTTCAATGTGTTACTACTTTTATAAGTACTAAATGTTTGATACTGTGCTTTTGCATTTGATGGTCTCTGAATTTTTTGCTCAGTGCAGTCTATTATACCTTCTACATTTTGTAACTTTCCAGAAAAATGTCTTGCTTTATACAATAAATTTGCTTCTCGTGTGGGCCATAAAAGAAGAGGCTTTAACTCATTTCCAAAATAAGTAATCCAGGTTGTTAAAATACTTGAACAATGAGACTAGCCAAATCTAATCGCAGTTTTATGCACATTAGCAGAATTTCATCCTGGATTGTTATAGTGCTTTTTCTTCCAGGCTTTTCTAGTTTTTTTTGTTTTAATTTGAAAGTTTGTGAAAGTTTCCCCTTGTAGTAGCATAGTTTGTCATACTTTTTTTCCCCTTTACTAATTAAAAACATGAATACTTTTTTTGTGCACCCAGTATAAATCTTTATTAACCTATCGGAATAGCATACTCTGTCCCAACTAAACTCTGCTTGTGACTTCAATGAAAACTTACTCAACAAACGTTTTCGATGTTTTAATAACAAAGGTCTTTTAAGTAATCTTTTAGGAGTGTTAATAAATATTTGTAAGACTTCCACGTCATTTGTTTCAGATACAAGAAAATCTTTTCCAACAGGTAAAGCATAATATGATCATAATGAATATTAATAGGCTCAGTAAATTCTATTTGATCATGATTATCTTCGTTTTGATCATGACTACTCTGGTAATCAGCAACATACTTTTTTTTCTTAATTATGGGTATCCCTTTTAATGGAGATTCTTTTTTTAACTTAATATCGTAACAATTTAAATGCTCAGTAGGGTAAGGATAGACATCAGTAGGTCGTCCCTTTTAAAAATGATTTGAGCAGACTGGAGAACGAAGAGAAATTCTAAAGTTACTCGCGAAAAGTCCAATTTTCGAGTTCCATTAAGGTAACATTTTACCGTCTTTGCATCTCCAAAATTTAAGTTGCAAACTACCATTACAAAGTTTAATATGGTCTTTAATAATGTACTTTCCGGATACCTTCTATTATTGCTACAGTTTTGAACAACGCAGTGACCCATGTATAGATAATTGTTTACTTCCTTTAAAATATTGTTTTGATTTGTTTGCGCCTCGGTTATCCCATAATGCTTTTTGCTGATTTCGCGCAAAATTAATAGCGAAATGGTCTACTTTACAAAAAACGTTTTATTTGCAAACCGCAGTTGAGGGCAGTTAAGAATATTTATTTGATGTAAACACCACAGACGGTTATTTAACTGTAAACTTTTGTGAGCTGTCAAAAATTTAGTTTAGGTTTTTTGTTTATTAAGAATAAAATAACAAATTAGTTACAGGGTTTATGCGAAATATAAAACATTTTTTAAGAAAATATAAAACATTTTTTAAGAAAATATAAGACATTTTTTAAGAAAATATAAAACATTTTTTAAAGATAATATAAAACATTTTTTAAGAATTTATAAAACATTTAATTACATAATTACTCCATAACACTTTGGAATTTATGAGGTTTATTCATGACAAAGTAGAGTACTATAAAAAATAAAAAAAAGGACGGCGGTAGTAAATTAGTTGTTAGTTGTAAGTGCCTTAAAAGTATAATTTTTTGAGTCTATTATTGAGTCTATTGAGAATTTTTTGAGTCTACTATCAAACTTTTTCTCATACCTTCAAGTTTGGAATCAGACTTTTAAGTATGGAATAAAAGTTTTATTCCAATCATAAAAGATTTAATATGGTGAGTAATGTTCTTTATAGGTTTAAGTTTATATTAAGTTCAATGAAAAATAGAAAAATTACTATATCCATATTAAACAAATGCTTTTTTTTTATCCAAAGAAAACTTTTTAAATGCGATACATAAGCAATCATGCCTTACTACGTTTATAATTAAAATATATTATTCAAGCTTTATTTTGTTGTTTTAATTGATAAATGGAAAATGAGAGAGAAAGGAAAAAAGAACACTTTTTACAAAGGATATTGTAAAAACCATAAGAAAGTCAATTCTAAAAGAAATGAAGTTAAAAGAAATAGTGGAAGAAGTTGAAATATCAGTTTCTGCAACACGTTCTATTTCTGATAAAATCAGTAAATGACTTAGTGATGATGAAATCACATCAGTAAAAAAATTAAGGCGCAGCTCTTATGACGAGACACTTAAATCTGAAATTCGATAGTTAATTGAGCATGATCCATCTCATACCTTAGCATCATTGAGAAATATTCTCATTGAAAGGAATATTAATGCATCTATACCAACAATATCTAAGTATTTGAAGTTGATGGAGTTCACTAGAAAACGTCTTACATTAGTACCAAAAGAAAGAAACTCGCCGCAAAACGTTGATTTAAGACAAAGTTTTTGCAGGACTATTAATTCGATTCCTGACAATAACTTAGTATTTCTAGATGAAACAGGCTTTAACTTACATACGTCTAAGCAATATGGCTATTCTATAAAAAATACAAAATATTTTGTTACAGTGCCAGCAAATTGTGGAAAGAATGTAAGTCTAATGGCCGCTACAACAAATAATGGTACTCTAATCTTTAAGATAGTGGATGGTGCCAATAATTCAGTTTACTTTTTGTCACCTTATTCATCGCAATTGAACCCTATTGAGGAATACTTTAGTTGTCTTAAAGCTAATTATACTTCTATAAGGCCGTTTCCAAAAACTAGCAATGAAGTTAAGGCTACTTTAAATTCGCTTATACCAACAATTGGCATTGATTTTTGTGGTTGGTATTGTAATATGAGAAGATGGGTTTTGAAAGGCATAGCAAGGCAAGAATTTTATTAAAGTGGATACTTTGTTATTTATATTATATCTTTAAATATAATGAGTTATAGTTATATTGAAAAAATACACTTTATTTTTTAGAAATTTATGAATAACTTTATACATCATAAATACACTCTTAAATAACTAAAATGTTTTATATTTTCTTAAAAATTGTTTTTTATATATATATTTTTAATGTTTTATAATTTTATAAATTTGTTTTTTATTTTTTTACAATTTGCTTTATATTCTCTAAAAAATTGTTTTATAAATTCTTAAAAATGTTTTATATTTTCTTAAAAAATGTTTTATATTTTGCATAAACCCTGTAATAATGGGTCGTGCTGCACCATTGAGTCCAGATGAGAAAAAAGTGCTCTCTAACTTATCGAAAATGGGTCACTCCGTCAGTTACATGGCGAGAGCTATTGGACGCAGCCAAACTGTGATTAAAAACTACGTTAATAGTCCTCATATGTATGAAATAAAAAAGTCGAATAAATTTTGCAAAGGACCACCTAACATGGAAAGAAGAGTGGCAACAAGTAGTATTTTCTGACGAAAAACGATTTTTACTTGATGAGCCGGATAAATGGAAATATTATTTTCACGATTTGCGTAAAGAACCAGTAACACAGCAATGACGTCCAATGGGCGGCGGTGGTATAATGATTTGGTGCGCGATTGGGTAAATCAAAAATTCATTTTATTGACGGAAAAATGAAGGCTAGGGATTATGTTTTAATTGTTCAAGAATTGAAAATGTAAAATTTTTTAAAATTTTAAAGAATTGAATTCAAAATGTAGGCTAGCGTTCATACAGCTAAGATAGTAAAGGAATATTTCAACAGTAGTAAAATTGAAACATTGAAGTGGCCAGCTCGATCTCCAGACTTAAACATTATTAAGAATGCTTGTGCACATATAGTGCTTGAATGCTGTCACATATAGTGTTTGAAGGTGGTAAACAATAGTTCACTAGCTGACTTGAAATCATCCATCGCATCTGCATAGGATGCAATTGACATTTCGTACATAAAAAAGTTGTATGATTCTTTACCTTCTAGAATGATTGTAGTGATTCAAAAAAATGGTAAAAGCACACACTATTGATTGTTTAAAATTAAGATGTCTTTTTATATAAATGACAGTTTATATGAATTTTTTTCAAAAGTGTCTTACAATTTTGTCGCGCTAAAAAAACAGTTTTATTTTTTCAGAAAATTATGGAAAATTTTTATTGAAAATTATTAATGTTCACATGAGTCAGCGCTTCGAAAAGACTCAGTAGTTCAGTCTACGTAAATCGTAAACACCACTACAAAAGTAAAGTTAAAAGTTTTTTTTCCACCAAATATTTTCAATAGCGATTCTATATGACAAGATCTGATAATCTTCTTTGAGCATTCTTAATTATTTTAACAATTACTTGTAATTTTTCATTTTTATGTATGTGTATCTTAAATATTTCAATAAAAGAACTTTAAAAAAAATCTAGTTTTTATGGCTTTAATAATTTATCTACATTTTATTTTAATTTTTCTATCATTATTTTGTTGGTTGATAAAATTATGGAAAAAATACATCCACAAATATTTATAGATAAGCATGATACTTTTAGTAATGATGCTACCTCTTTACCTGATGATTTAATAGAAATAACATTACAAGTTTGATTGCAAAAAGAATTGCAAAATGAATTAGGTATTATTCGAAATCCACAAAACACTCAAAATAGTTGCCATATTAATAAATTAAACTGAAGAAAAATATCTACAATTAGATTTATTAAAAAACGGTTTGCAAACATTTTCAATGGTTTAATAACAATTCGTGGTATTTTACTTTCTAAGCGTTTTTTATCAAAAAGATTTTCCAGAAGATTTGTAATGCAGCTTTTTTTGAGAAAAAGACAAAAAAAAGTAAAGGGGCCTGCCCCTCAAAAAATTTTTCTATTACATTTAAAAATAAAATAACCAATATTTGATTTTTAAATGTAATGGAAAAAAATTTGATATCAATTTATTAAAACACGATTAGGTATATAAATAATACTTATTATTATTTATTATTATTAAAAAAAAAATATTATGATTGCGGAAAGCATACTTAATATGAAATACGAACTTTACCTCACTTATGACTATGACAGAGTTTTAAAATTCATAACAGCTTTACTTTCTTCAGACGTAATTCTTAGAAATTCTTAGAAAGTAGTTCTTTGAATGCTATCAAGAGTAGAAAAAGAAAAAAAAAAAGAATATCCTAAGAAAACTTTTATTTATTTAGCTACCTTAAATATGAATTTTTCTTGCCTTCTTATTCTCAAATTCCGCAATCACTATATCTAATTCTAATATTTGTGCTTTTTTGTTTTCTATTTCCAAAAGTTTGTTTTGATTAACTTTAATTTGCTGAAGGATCTTTCTGCACTACCAACTGTTGCAGGTATTTTTTTAATTTGTGAATTTTAATTTTTAAACTTTATTTTAAATTCATTTACTTTTCTTTTATTCATTGTTTTCTAAATTATGCCAACGTTGCTTGGTGCAGTACTAATGTATCTAAACGTTGCTTGGTGCAGTACTAATGTATCTAAACGTTGCTTGGTGCAGCACGAATGTATCTAAACGTTGCTTGGTGCAGCACGAATGTATCTAAACGTTGCTTGGTGCAGCACGAATGTATCTAAAAATAAAAAGCTTATAATTAAACAAAAACAAGCTGTTTGGAAATGTGGATCGCTTCTCGCACACTAAGATTCTTTTTAATAAATTCAAAATACTCAACGTATTTCAACTTAATCTGTATCATATTCTTATATTTATGTTCAAAGTAGATAATAAAGTGGCACCCAGTTTATTTAACTTTTTTGAAAAAATAAATCATTCATGCCCAACAAGGTTTTCAAATAGCAATTATATTCAACCCAAAACATGTTATTCTGCGACTAAGTTCTCGATTGCAATCAGAGGACCTAAATTATGTAACACGCTATTGGATAACGAGTTAAAAAAAATTTCTTCCCTTGATCGATTTAAAAATAAAATAAAAAATAAACTTTTGATAATTGACAACGAATGGACTTATTCTGAAACTTTTAAATACGACTAATCATTTGTGTTTTACTTGTTATTTACTTTATTTTTGATCATATTTATTTTTGATTTTAATCTGAATCTTCAATGTAATCTTTCTTTGATGTTCATGTTTTATCGCATTTTTATTCACTTTTAAATTCAAAATCTTAATAAATAAAAGTTTAATATATATATATATATATATATATATATATATATATATATATATATATATATATATATATATATATATATATATATATATATATATATATATATATATATATAATTATATATATATATATATATATATATATATATAATAACTATTTTTATATTTGCATTTATATATGTACTTTATGCTTATATTAAATTTTTTTTTTTTTTTTTTTTTAAAAATCTTCGCTTCCAACAAGGCTGCAAGCAGCCACTAATTAAAGTTGGAAGTTACTGAAAGAGAAAAGATGATGATTGTAGAGCAAGATAGCGATTGACGGACGACTTAAAGGATTGCAAGTTATATGAATCCAGAAAGCATGATGATAGAACCCTGAATTTTGAAGTTACAGAATAAGGCCAAGGATAGAACCCTGAATTATGAAGTACAAAATAAGAAGAAGAGTGCTGTCAACCAAGGACATTGTGATAACCCCAGCCGTGTATATACATTTTATTCAAGTCTAATTTTTTAAAAATTTTCTTTATAAGTAAATACATAATAATAATAATAGTAATAACAATAATAACAATAATAATAATAGTAATAATAATAAATTGGAGTGATGTTTATAAAAGTCAAAATGCAAATGAAGCGTGTAATTTATATTTAAACAAATTTCGAGAGATTTTCTATAAAGCGTATCCAACTGAAGTAATAAAAATAAAAACAAAAACACTTGCTAATCCATGATAAAACACTTATAAAATGCTCTAAAACCAAACAAAAATTATACAATAAACTTCTAAAAAATAAAAACACAGTTAATGAAAAAAATTACAAAACATACAAATACTTTTATACCAATCTTCTTAAAAAAACTAAAAAAATATATTACAGAAAACAAATTACTAATTGTAAGTTAGATATTAAAAAAACATGGTCAGTAATAAATGATTTAATAGAGAAAAATAAAGATAAAACTTCTTTGCTACCAAAAAGAATCAATATCATAAATACATATATATTATGCCCTAAACAAATATCAGAGGAGTTTAATAAATATTTTACAAATTTAAGACTTGATCTTGCTAACAAAATTATACCAAACTTATCATTAACCTATAATTCTTTTAAAATCTTAAACAATCAGACGACAAAACCTTGCATGACTTTGACTTAACATTAAAAGAATTTGAAACGGCTTTTTCCTCCTTAAAAAAGAATAAATCACCGGGGTGTGATGATATACCCAGTAACATACTTATTGCAAATAAAAATATTATTAGTAAACCGTTGTTTCATATTGTAAAACTTTCTTTAGATCAAGGGGTATTTCCTGATGTACTAAAATTAGCAAAAGTATTTCCAATTTATAAAAATGATGATCGTTCTAACGTTTCCAACTACATGCCTATTTCATTGCTTTCTGTATTTTCGAAAATACTCGAACGTGTAATTTACAATAGAATCTTTGATCATTTTACTAAAAACAACTTCTTTTATTCAAAACAATTTGAATTTCAGAAAAATCATTTAACTGAACATTTAACTGAGCTTGTATTGAATTAGTTGATGAAATAAATAATGGCTTTAACAAAAACAAATTTACTCTAGGTATATTTATCGATCTCTCAAAAGCTTTTGACACTGTTGATCATTGTATATTGTTAGAAAAGTTGAAATACTATGGAGTAACTAATAAGGTCTACTATTGGATTAAAAGTTACCTCACGGATAGAAAACAATATGTTCTAAATCAAGAATACGGAATACTTAAAATCCCGTGTGGAGTACCGCAAGGATCGATACTTGGTCCTCTCTTATTGTTAGTTTATGTAAATGACTTAAATAATGCGTCAGTAAAGTTAAACCCAATTATGTTTGCGGATGATACAGACATATTTCTTTCCATCAATAGTATTAAACAACTTTATGCAGACATGAATTTGGAATTAATTAAGATAAATGACTGGTTTATAGCGAATAAACTCTTATTAAACGTTAAAAAAACAAAGTATACCTTATTTCATGAAAAATACACGAAGAAAATCTTCCCCTTAAATTACCAGACCTATTTTTAAATAATATACAGATAAAAAGAAGACTTTATAAAGTTTTTCGGAATACTTGTTGATAATAATTTATCTTGGCTTTCCCATATTAAATAATTACAAACAAAAGTTAGTAAAACCATTGGTCTGATATACCGAGTTCGTCAAACTGACGAACTCAAATGGTTTAGACAAACTGTATTTACTGTATGTAAATACAGTTTGTCTAAACTGTATTTACATACAGTAAATCAAGTATGTAAATACAGTTTATCTGTACATAGTATGTAAATACAGTATACAAGTATGTACATACAGTATGTAAATACAATACAAGTATGTAAATACAGTTTGCCTAAACTGTATTTACATACAGTAATTACAGTTTAGAACTTTAGACAAACTACAGTTAGAACTTTAGACAAACTGTATTTACTGTATGTAAATACAGTTTGTCTAAAGTTAATATACTTTTCTTTAATTCATTGTTTCATTAACTATGCGAACATTACATGGGCTAGTACACAACCATCAAAACTTAAAAAAAATACATTGTTTGCAAAAACATGCGTGTAGAATTATTTACGGGAAAAAAAGAGGAGAGCTTACTAAACCCTTAATGAGAAATATGAAAATGATGAATGTATACGAAATAAATTTTTATCAGCGAATAAAAAACAAATTCAAAGTTTGGTATTTTGTCCCTTAATTTCAGAGCTTTAGTTTGTTTTTCTCTTTAAAAACTTAAACAGAAGTTTCTTTAAAAACTTTAACAGAAGATTTTAAAGAAACTTTTGTTAAAGTTTTAACTACAGGGTGTACGATTAAAAATTATTTACTATTAAAAATTATTTACCTAGTTACATAAAACTGATATTCGGAAGTTTTTAGAAAATGTTTTTATGATTTTCTCTTTTTAAAAAATTGTTTTGTATAGTGTTATGTTTCGTATATGATACTTTTTAAATTCTTAATTTAAAAAAAAAACCTTAAAATTAAGATACTTCAAAATGAAAATTAGGAAAAAATAGTAATTTATAACTTAAGTCGTGTGTTTTAAATGCAATCTTTTAAATTAGTAAAAAATTACAATTACTTAAATATACTAAAATTTTCATTCTTAAATAAATAAATAATGTGCCAATAGATAAAATAAACTTTGAGAAGTACTTTTTTTTTATTAAAAGATTTCCTGCCGAAGCCAAAACCCTCGCCGTTGTATTTACGCTCCATCTATAAATAGCCAGTCGATGAATGTACTATCTACAAGGTGTAGTTAAGGCGATTTACAAATTATTCGAATTCTCTTTATTTAGAATTAGCATGATTTTATCAGCGTACTATGTCCAAACCAGAGCTTTAGATGTTATAACTTTTTTTCTTCAAATTTTTATTATTTAAAGAAACTATTTTTTTTTTATATACAATTTTCAAAACCTTTTTATTACCCCTAATAGTGAATCTAAAGAACACCATTTTTTGAGACTTTTGATCACTTTCGCTTATCGACGTTAACATGAATTTAGTTAAAATCTTTTGAAAAAGTGCCTTAACCAACTATAGATTTTAGTTCTAATTGATTCTGACGTGTATTAACTATATATAGTTGTCAAAATACAATAGTTCCATCAATTTTCACTGAAAATACTAGAATTCCCACCAAGAAAGAGCTTATAATTAGGAAAAATTGCCAATAAACGATCAGAACAGATCATATTATTAAAATATGACGTTCATTTCACCTAAAAAATTTATTTAAAATCTTATTCAAATTTGGACAAGCGATTGTGTTTTTTAGAAGATTATTTAAAAAAAAAAAAATCTTCGGTCTGGGTTTTTTCTCTACAAACATTTATATTTTAAAAATTTATCAATTTTAAATTTTTTTTCTTTTCATAATTCACAGATCTGATCATTTAACGGAAAAATGTCGTAGTCAACAAAGTATTATACAGACGCTATAATATTTTAAAATTGCCTTAACTAAACCGAGTACTGCGCTAGACTTACTTTTAAATGTAAAAAATCTTTACAATTTTTTTTTTAATTTTTAGATTAAAAGATTTCTCTCTTTTTTTTAAATTAAACGTGCGAATCGACTATAGTTAAATATAGTCAATTCGTTTTTGTTTTTTTTTTACGTGCGAATAGACACTCTGTTTTATTTATTAAACTTAAATTAACTTCGCGTGTTGGTAATAATATAAGATTATCAGCATTTAGAACTTTGTTAGGTAATTCCAATTAAAATGCTAAACTTTTTTTATATAACAAGTTTTATAACTCGTTATAACTTTTTACAGCGCCTTTAATCGCAAATTTATTTTTTAAATTAATTGTAATTCTATAAGAATCTTAACCCTCTCACTTCGCGCCATCCTTGACGTTAGAATTGGAAAGATAGATAGAAAATAAACAAAGTTTAAAAGATTAAAATTAATGGAGCTTTAAAAAAAGTCCTTAATTTGAAAAAGCTCAAATAAATATCTCTAATCATTAAATCAATTTACTTAGCAACGCGTATCATATCAAAAAATATCAATTTAAACCTAACATTAAATGAATAAGAAACAAAAAAGTTTTGTATAATTAGTTCCTACCTTTAAACCTGATATAAAGTAATATTTTGTTTTTTTACTACATCGCAAAAAAAGTTTAATTATACCTAAAAACTAAGAATTAAAAAAAGGATCGAGGTCAATAAAAACTTCACTAAAAAAAAAAGTATAAATGTAAACTATTAGGTTTTAATTTAAACTCTAACTTTAATTTTAAGTTCAAATAAATAACTTTGCAATACACTTCGAAAATTGCACAATGTTTTTTATGCACTAACTATAATCTTGCATCAACTAACTTTTTATCAAGGAGTCCTTTAACGTCATAAACCACATTATTGACATTTAAGTAATCTCGAATGTTTAGTTTTGAAAACTCTTTATGTCCTACAGCTAATATAATTGCATCAAATTTCTTATTTGCAGGGATTTCGTTAAAAGCTTCAATACTGTACACTTGTCTCACTTGCTCTAGACTTGCCCAAGGATCAACAACTAAAATATTTGTTCCATAGGTACTTAATTCAGTGACTATGTTTATTACTTTAGTGTTTCTTACATCAGGGCAATCCTCTTTAAACGTAAAGCCTAAAACCAAAATATCGGCACCTTTCACTTTGACGTCCTTTTTTACCATTAGTTTGATGGTTTCTGTGACAATATATTTACCCATTTCATCGTTTAAACGCCTTCCTGCTAAAATAATTTCTGGGTGATAACCTAGTTCTTGAGCTTTTTGTGCTAAATAGTATGGATCAACGCCAATACAATGTCCACCAACTAAACCTGGTTTAAATTTAAGGAAGTTCCATTTTGTACTAGCAGCTTCAAGCACGTCATTTGTGTCAATTCCCATTAAGTTACAAATTTTCGCTAACTCATTTACAAAAGCAATGTTTATGTCTCGTTGAGAGTTTTCAATTACTTTTGCTGCTTCTGCTACTTTTATGCTTGTTGCTTTATATGTTCCAGCAACAATTATAGTTTTGTAAAGTTGGTCAACTTTTTCAGCCACTTCTGCATTTGAACCTGATGTTACTTTTATTATTTTGGTAACTGTGTGTTCTTTATCGCCAGGATTAATTCTTTCGGGCGAATATCCTGCAAAAAAATCGACATTAAATTTTAATCCAGAAATTTTTTCTAGAATCGGAATGCATTTGTCTTCTGTAACACCTGGATATACTGTTGATTCGTAAATAACAATATCATTTTTTTTTAAAACTTTGCCAACATCTTCACTAGCTTTGCATAAAGCTGTTAAATCTGGTCTGTTATTTTTATCAGTGGGGGTTGGAACTGCTACGATATAGAAGTTGCAATCTTTTATATCTTCTAAGTTACTGCTGCATGTAAAACTAGCAAATTCGGTTTTGGTTGTTAAAACACTTTTTAAATAATCATTATTTACTTCAAAAGTTCTGTCTATGCCTTTTAAAATTTCTTCAACTCTTAACTTATTTATATCAAAATCAATGGTATGTTTTTTTTTACCAAATTCAACGGCTAAAGGTAAACCAACATAACCTAACCCAATGACAGCAATCTTGCTCATTTTTTTTTAATAATAAAATTTCTATATAGTGTATAAGATATACAGCTAACTAGTTAATTTTTATTTAATTTTGTATTAATTTTTTTTATACAGTTTAGCTGTGGTAAGTATTCTAATTAAGAAAAGGTTAGTAATAGTAAAAAAAATGACGTCTTTATAAATTACATTGACATTTAAAATTATAATAAATACTATAGCATTTTAATTGCGTTTTTTAAAAGTTTACCTGTTTTTATTTATAGAGTATGTGGAGATATAATTATTAAAAAAGCACTTTTTAAAAAAGTAACAACAAATCTTTGATCAGTTTTTATCAAAATTTCTTTTTGAGACGATAAAATATTTCAAATGTTTCGTATTTATTAAGTTAAATAAACTACACTTCCTGTGGATAATAGTATTAGATTGTCTACATTGAGATCTCATTGTGTTTGATACTTGAAGTTATTTAATTATCAAAAGAAAGCTAAGTTTTTATACGTAAGTGTTAAACGTAATTTATACTTCTGTCAATGATCGAAATATAAATTTTATTTATAAAATATTACATTATAAAAATGCTATTTATAACAATAGAAATAAAACTATATATGTATTTATAATTGAAAAAAAAGACTAAACGAAAATTTCTCTCTCTCTAGTTACCTCTCTCTCTCTCTCTCTCTCTCTCTCTCTCTCTATATATATATATATATATATATATATATATATATATATATATATATATATTTATATATATATATATATATATATATATATACATATATATATATATATATATATATATATATATATATATATATATATATATATATATATACATATATATATATATATATATATATATACATATATATATATATATATACATATATATATATATATATATATATATATATATATATATATACACATATATATATATATATATATATTTATATATATATATAAATATATATATATATATATATATATATATATATATATATATATATATATATATATATATATATATATATATATATATATATATATATGTATATATATATATATATATATATATACATAATAAGATCTCAATGTCGACAATCTAATACTATTATCCACAGAAAGTGTAGTTTATTTAACTTAATAAATACGAAGCATTTGAAATATTTTATCGTCTCAAAAAGAAATTTTGAAAAAGAAATGTATATATATTTTCTAATTCAACTTCTAAAGATATTTTTTCTGGCAATCTAACTATTAGAATATCGAATCATTTGCCACAGTTTCTAATTTATTCATCTTTTAAAAAAAGAGTTATTAATTCTCAAAAAAGCAATATTATTCTTCAAAAAAAAAACTAAGTAATCGTGGCTTAACTCGAACCCTTAAACCATGGATTACTTCAGCAATTTTAACCTCGATAAAAAAACGAAACAATATATTTAAGAAGTTCCTTAAAACAAAAAATCTTTATGACAAAACTTGACTGAAAAAACTTACAAAACCTATAGAAATTTACTTGTAATAATTATTCAAAGAAGCAAAAAAAAAAACACTTTTCTAATTACTTTAATACCAATAGCAATAGTTTGAGAGCTACGTGGAAGGGTTTTAGAACTCTTTTGAATATACGTTCGAATGATATCTCATATACATTTTGTATATCTTCAAACAACACCATTATCAATGATTCAGTTAAAATCCCGGAAATTTTCAACTCCTTTTTTATTTCAATCCCTAAAGAACTGTAAAAAAATATTCATTCATCTCATACTGACTTCCATAAGTATTTAAAAACATCAAACCCTAACTCTCTTATCATTAAAAATTACTGAAAAAAATGAAATAATATCAGTTATTCTTTCTCTAAATGATGGCAAGGCTTCTAGTCCAAACAGCGTTCCAACCTTTATTATAAAACTTCTTGCTAATGATATTTCCTTAGTACTTTCTAAACTATTTAATCTCTAATTCGCTACTGGTATATTCCCTAATATTTTAAAAACTGTATCTGTTAATTTAATCCATAAAAAGGACTCAAAACTTGACTGCAATAACTATAGACCAATATCATTATTATCAAACATCAACAAAATTCTTGAAAAATCAATGTATTCTCGTATTTACCACTTTCTTGATAGTTCTAAGTGTCTCTACGGTCGCCAGTTTGGATTTCGTTTAAAACACTCTACTTCCCATGCACTTATTAGCATTACTGAAATGATTCGTGGTGCAATTGATAGTGGTTCTTTTGCTTGTGGCGTCTTTATTGATCTCCAAAAAGCATTTGATACAGTCGACCATAAGATTTTAACTGAAAAATTGTATCACTATGGCATTTGGGGTATCGCTAATGATTGGTTTTCATCCTATTTTAACAATCATACTCAGTTTTTCTCGATTAATGGGTTTCAATCCACAAGTAAAGTTATTAAGTATGGTGTCCCACAGGGTTTTGTTCTAGAACCTTTACTATTTTTAATATATATTAACAATCTGCCTCACTCTATAAATAATTCGAAAAAAAGTTAAAAAAGTTTATTCAGATTGAGATCTGAATTAACTTTTTTGTAAAAAAAGTTAATTTAGATCTCATTTGTTAAATAGTAACCGTCTTTCCCTAAATATTAATAAAACTGAATTTATTATTTTTCACCCTTCAAAAAAAAATTATGATAGTAATAATGTGAAAATTAGAATTAATGGTAAAAGACTTTTCCCATCTAAATATATAAAATACCTCGGGCTACTTCTTGACAAAAACCAATCATAGTACTATCAACTAATTCAATTAGATAAAAAACTCTCACGTGCCAATAGTATGCTGTCATTAATACGACACTATGTTCCCCAACATGTTTTAATATCAATTTACAATTCCTTGTTCTTCTCACATCGAAGTTATTGTTGCACTGTTTGGGGTCAAAAAGGTAGTTTTCTATTACATCGTATAAACAGTTTACAACGCACTTCCTTTAGAATTATGACATTTTCTCCCTTACGATCTAATATCGAAAATAGGTTTTCTGAATTAAAAATTCTAAAATTTCAAGATCCTGTAAAGAAAAAAAAAACTACCAAATTCCTTCAATAATTTTTTTATCAAAACAAGTGACACACAAAAATATTACACGCAAAAATACTGAAAATTTTAACTTGCACACTTCCTTTTTGAACACTATTAAATATGGCAAGCGCTCTATAAAACATCAATGTGTTTCTCACTGGAACCAAATAATAACATTTATAAAATTTTTTTTTAACTAAATACCTTATTATTACCAACATTCCTCTTCTCAATCGAAACCAAATTAAGAAATTTTTATTTGAGTATATATTTAATGAATATTAATTTTATCTTTTATTATTATTGCTTTTTTTAAATTACTGTATTTATAAAACTATTATTACTTTATTTTATACTGTCTTTTTTAACTCTACTAATATTACTATTATCATTTATCTTTGTTTTTTAAATCTTATTAACATTATTTATAATGATAGTGATTCAGTTGTAGTAATAGTTTTGTGGTTATTGTCCTAATTTTTGCAATTGTTATGTTTATTTTATTAATTTCTATCATAGTTATAAACTTTACTATGATTATTTTTACCATTGTTTTTATCATTAGTTATAATTTTTAGTAAAGTTATCATAATATAGTTACTATTTGTTTTTTTATTCACATTATTATTAATATTATTATTTTTATTATATTGTTATTGCAATTAATAATATCATATTTATTTATTAGTGCTTTATTTTCCTTTCTTTCTTTTTTTTTTATAATTTTTTTTTTCTTATTTATAATTTTTTCTATGTTTTATTTGTTGTTGTTTTTTTTTTTTAGGTGTCACTCCATTGTCTAGTTTTTAACTATATGAGTGACACCTAACCTTATTTATGTGAGTTTATAAATAATTATTGTAAATTTTCATATTTTATGATTAAATAAATGGATATATAAATGGATATATATATATATATATATATATATATATATATATATATATATATATATATATATATATATATATATATATTATTACTATTATTATTATTGTTATTATTATTATTATTACTATTATTATTAAAATTCATTAAATACGGCCTCGTATAAACTTTTTTGAAAAAAAATATATTTGTTTTTATTTTAACATATATTATTCGATAATTCGCTGATCTATTGCAAGGACGTGCGCACGTCGTACCCTCGTACTGGGCCACCATGGTGGCCCAGTACGAGGGTACGAGGACTTGTACTAGGCCCTGATTCTGGCTCAGGTAACTAGGCCCCCAAAAAGAAACTCGGCCCCCAATTCTCAAAGAGAAAAAGTTGCTTTAGTTCTATAAGTTTCTATTTGGGCATTTTTTTACAACATTTTATTTAACTTGCTTTCACGTCGGTTTGTTTGTTTGGTGTTCACGCAAAATGGAAATACAAATCTGGTGCTGAAAAAAAGCTCAAAAACGACAACTTAATTGAAAGCAGCTGGTAATGATCAAAAGCAATTAAAGTTAAAAGCAGGTTTCGTGTTAATGCAAGTGCCACAAATACAGAGAAAAGCTGGGACATCCTTTACAGCAACAGAAAATGTAGAGATTTTTTTTTTTTTGAAACATTTGTTTATCATTTATAAACACTTAACAACGTTCTTGTTTTACATTTTTTATCAATAAAATTGAAATAAAAAAATTATTAATGACAGAGCAAGTAGAAGACAGAAGTCTTGTCATCAAGCCCTTATAGTTAGCGTAAAATATTTTTTATAAATTTCTCATTGTATAAACTTACAAATACTGTTATATAAAACAAGTTAATGCATAATTACAACAAGATTACGACAAATTGCAAAAATTAAATAAATACATACAGTAAGAAATATTAGATGATTTTTTTTTTCACTTAAAAATACAAAAATATGTTTGTGTCTGTTAATTAAATATGTGTTAGTAAATTCTGTTTAACTATATTTTTAAAACAACTTATTAAAGTTATACTTTTCATATTTTCATTAAGAATTATGTTCCACAGACGAGGTCCTCTATATGAAATTGAGTAATCAGATGTTTTAAGAGTTGACTTAGGTAAATTAAAATTATGGATAGAGCACCTCGTTAAGTATTTATGATTAATTTTTATAAATCGGTTATTAAAGGATTTTGGAAGCATGTCATTTTGATATTTAAACATGAATAACAAGTTTTGGAACACGTTTAACTCATAGACATTAAGAGCTTTAATTTTTCCCGGAGTAACGGCTTGGAGTGGGCGTATTTATGCACATTACATTTAATTCTACTAGATTATTTTTGCTTAATATATATATTTTTTAATGCTGAAGGGAAAGTACTTGTGCAAGCAATACTACTATAGCTTATGTAGCTATGGATAAAAGAGTAATATAAATCTATTAAACATTTTTTACTTAGTAGGTGTTTTGTTTTATGCATAATGCCTATAGTTTTAGAAATTTTATTTTCAACTAGTGTAATATGATTTTTCCAATTAAGGTGTTCATTAAATATTATTCCTAAAATTTTAAGTGATGAAACTCTGTTTACTATATTGTTATTTATTATTAGCTGAGGAAGTTGCAGAGGCAAGTCATTGGATTTAGATTGGTGATGAAATAAAATGTAGTTAGTTTTACTGATATTCAAAGAGAGTTTGTTTGATTCAAACCAGTCATTAAGGTTTACCACCTCACAATTTACTGTAGAAGAAAATTGTTTTTATATTGGAATGGGTATAAAAATTCAATTAGAGAATTAACATCGGCATCCCTTGTGAATATCAAAAGTAAGCCTATAATTGAAACAGAGCCAATAACAAAGGTTAGTGACCAATCATCTGTACAAGAAACAGACAATAATCAAGATATCATGATTGCAGCATAAAAAATAGCAGAACTACAATATTCAGAAACATTCAGAAACCGAAACATTACTGAAACTTAGAGAGTGACTGTAGAAATGGGTAATTATAAAGTGCCTGTAACTGCAGCGGTGGACCTAACTTTATCAGAAAAAATTATTAGAAGCAACCAGGCAACGTTGTAAATGCCAATGAAAATGATCCAGCTAAATTTCTTGAGCTGAAAAATGCAAAGATGATTGATAAAAAGCAATTTATTGTATTAGGGCCAAATCAGCCAAAAACATTGAAGGTTATCTAAGTATTACACTTAATCAGTTAAAGTTAATAACATTGAAGTTGTACAGAAAAGGTCATGGCTCTCTCTATCACTAGGCAAAAATTTTTGCATTGTTTGTTTATGCTTGGGATCAAGAGAAAACAAAAATTCTTTATGTGATGGGTTTGATAATTGGTCAAACTTAAGTCACATCATAACAAAGCATTGCGCCCAGAAAAACTATCGAAATGCTGCTGAAGCTATGGTTCATTCATTATCAGACTACAAAATTGATAAAATATTAAATATTGAAACCATGAGACTGAAAAAAAAACGTAAAGAAGTGGAGAAACTACATCAATACCTAATACAAGTTATTGATGCTATTCGGTATTTGATCGCAGAGAGTATTTCTTTAGGTTGAAATGTGGAAGCCAACTTTAACAATGACTCTGAAAAAAGTGATGTGGTGTGGGTAAATTTCTAAAATTGATAGACTTACTCAGTATGATAAGGTGCTGAATGAAAAACTTTTAAATATTTGCAGTAATCAAAAACAATCTGCTGGAGAGGGGTTCTATAATAACGCTTCTTTCTAATTATACACAAAACAAGCTAATTCATACTATGAGCCAGATAGTCAAGAAAGATATTTCAGAAGAGAAATAACTCAGTATTCTTTTCACCATCAGCTGATGGTAACAATGATATTGCACTCTGTAAGCAAACTTCTATTGTATTACGTTATGTTACGCTTGCTGCAGATGAGGCCGTTGTAAAGGAACATCTGAATTCAATGGTTGGAACTGAAACAACTACTGGTGAAGGAATAAGTGAAAAAATCAAAGATGAATTCAAATCAAACAACGCAGATATTTAAAAGTGTTTGGGTATGTCTTTTGATGGTGCGAGTAATATGCAAGGAATAAAAAATGGAGTTGCAACACACTTGAAGCAGTGTTCTCCCATTGCAATAAATATTTATTGTGGATCTCATTGAACAAATCTGGTTATGAAAGCTTGCGGAAAATCTTCTGTTGTTTTTGTTAACCTTTTTGGAACAGAAAACAAGCCTGGTAATGTGCAGCCTTTTCTATAGAGAAACTCAAGAAAACGAAATAATATATTTAAAGTGCAAACCTCTTCTTTAGGATGTGAATCAGTCTCTTGAATTGACTGCTGTGTTTGTTTCAGTTCCTTACAAAATGCTAGAGACCGACTGCTGACACTATACCGTGCAGTAATCGAATACCTTTAACAAATTTCAAATGACATAGAATTTAAAATGAATATTCGAAGTGAAGCACAAGGTCTTTTGTCCCGATTTCAGTTATATGAAACAATTGTGATTTTATGTCTCTTAAAAGAAATTTTTACTACCTTGGGTCCCCTAAATATAATTCTTTAAGAAGAAACACTTGATTTTTCCATTGCCATAATGTCTGTCGATGTATCACTGGAAAAGCTTCAAGTACTAAAGGACAGTACTGGCCAAAATGCTATTTTATCAACTGTTAAAATTTCAACTGAAGCTCAGCTTGAACAGCGAACATTTGTTGAGAAAAGGACTCGCAGAAAGAAACGACTGGACTTCAATGAAGCGATGAGCGGCTTACTTAGGTTGAAGATCAGTGGCTAGCAGAAGTGTTTTATACTGTAGTGAATTCAGCAACTGCAGTTCTTGTTGACAAATTTTATAAACAGCGGAAGTTTTTAGAAAGCATAGACATCTTTTTATTGAAGAATATTAGTCATAAATTTCATAACTCTAATTCACAAGAAAAAATTCAATCAGTGTTTGAAAAATTCAAAATTGGTATCAGCTTGAATGAATTCGCTGCTAAAATGGTTGATTTTGTGGAGATCTACAGAAAGACTGCAGAAAAGGATAACAAAACTTTGTCTTCTTTCCTCACCATTTACAATTGTATGCTGAAGACTATGTTAGATGCTGTATTCCCCTCTGTTGCAATTCTATACAAGATATTCAGTACAATTCCAACAAATTCAGCAGAGTGTGAAAGAGTTTTCAGCAAATTGAAACTTGACAAAACTCGTCTAGCAAATCGGTTGACATTAGAGCATGTTGGGGATTGTGTTCTCTTGTCATTGGAACATGAGAAAATGTGGAATTTGACGCATTCAGACATAATAAAAAACTATGCTGATACAAATAAGTTACGTAATATTTTGTATTCATAAAAAACTTTTTTTAGTATAAATATAATTTTCCTTGAACGCTTATTTGTCTCTCTTCACCGGGCTCCTCTACTGGTAATTCGTATCTGCTTTTCAGGTGCCACCACGTCCCTGATCTATTGTGATCAGCGTCATCAGGTATAATAAAAGTCGTTACAAAGAAAATCGTTATAATAACAACAATCGTTATTTCAACAATCGGGACATATAATTATAAACTTGCCAAATATTTTTCTGATTTATTGTCTCCTTATATACCTATACTTTATTCCACCTGTGACTTTTTTTCTTTTGTTTAGGAATTAAAACAAGTTGGTATAACTAACAAATATATAGTTTCCTATGATGTCGAAAGCTTATTTACTTATATTCCACTTAATGAAACTATAAATATAGCTACTGATTTATACTTTAAAGATGAAACGGGCTTAAAATATTTTTCTAAAGCTCAGTTCAAAAAATTACTTCAAATCTCAACATCCGGTTCTCATTTCTTATTTAACAGGAAATATTATGACCAATTAGTTGGCGTTGCCATGGGTTCTCCTTTAGCGCCAATTTTAGCTAATATTTTTAATGGGTTTCACGAACAAAAATGGGTTAGTAATTGCTCTTCCTCCATACCGATTTTCTATAAACGTTATGTGGATGATATTATCGCTATTTTTAATTCAGAGTTTGAAGCTCAGGAATTTTTTACACATCTTAATAAACAACATAAAAACTTAAAATTTAGTATGGAAAAAGAACAAGATAATCGTATTGCATTTTTAGATGTTCTTATCAATAAGTCTGTTTCGCTTTCCACATCAGTTTAGCACAAAAAAACATATACTGGTTTTTTATAAAAATTTTCCAGTTTTGTTTCCTATTGTTATAAAATTAGTCTTATACGCTGTTTAATTGATAGAACGTATAAAATCAACAACACATGGCTAGGATTTGATAAGGACATAAAAAATATATCTAATGTTTTAAAAAATAACCAATATCCACCTAAAATAATTGACCCTGAAATTAAATTGTTTGTTGATAAAAAGTTAAATCCATCTGTGATAAATAGTATTGATAACCATAATATAAGATATTATAAGCTTCCATTTATAGGTTTTTACTGAAGTTTTACTAAATCTAAAGTTATAATATAAAAATAAAATCATTAAAATATATCGGAAAGATGTTATAATTAATTTAATTTTCACTAGCAACAAATTATAAAACAGTTTATGTAAAAAAGATCCACTTCCTAAGCTGCTCAAATCCAATTTTTTTTACAAACTTTCTTGTCCTGGATGTAATGCTAGTTGTATTGGAGAAACCTCCAGACATTTAACAACAAGGATTCATGAGCATCTAATGTTTATAAGCAAGTGACAATCTAATGTTTATAAGCATTTAATTTCATCTGTTAATTGTAAAAATCTAAGTAACTATAATTGTTTTAAAATTTTGGATACTGCTTCTCAGGGCCGTACCGAGCCAATATTGCGCTTCGGGCAAGAAAAGAAAATTGCGCCCCCTCTTCCCCTCCCTTCCCCCTCCCTCTCCTTAAAAAAAAAAGAAGAAAATTAAATGAAAAAAATGATTTATTGATCACAAAATTTATCACATCAAGTTATAAATAAAATTTGTCATTAAGGTTGCACAAACTTTAGTTCAATGCCACTTTTCTGGCTTTTCTTGAGGCAAATTCACTAATGACATCATCAAAATCAATGTTGTTTGCCACTTCATTTTCAATTGAAATTAGAGCCAAACTAGACAAACGTTCTTGGCCAATTGTTGACCTCATATAGTGTTTTATGAGCTTAAGTTTACTGAAACTTCTCTCACACGTAGCAACTGTGACTGGTATGGTGAGGAAGATGCGAATAGCAATTGTTGTGTTGGGATAAGCATCGGTCAAAGAATATTTATGAATGAGCTGCAAAATGTCGATCGGGCTAGATTTTTCAAAGTTGTCCATCATTGCGGCAGCTTGATATTTAAAGCTTGCCATTTCTGACTGGAAATCGGAAGAATCTAAATCTGCCTTGTCAATTTGAGATAAATTTGCAGCTTTTTTCTTGAGTTCATCCACTGAACTTTTAGAGAGTGAATGCCCACTGAGGTAGCCAAAGTCAGAGGATACAGCAGACATCAGCCTCAAACCGCCACTCTATTTGTGTAATAATGCTGTCAAACACAAAGTTGCACTGAGATCCGAATTCTGTTTCTGCTGTGAGAAGGTGAGAGTCATCTTCAGCTTCATAAAGTGCTATTCGCTTCACTTTGCGCTTCCTCTTAATTGGAAAGCCACCATCAATTCAGCTCTGGTTAGCTTTTGTGGCATCTTTAATAATATTGTCCACCCCAACATCTCGAAAATTCTGAATGGAAGCCTTCCATCATTTCATTTTTTTTACGGCAATGTCAATTGAAATGGTTTTTGGCTGAAGCAGTTTGTTTTCCCGGTCAATTAGAGAAAGAACTTGACACCAGAAATCCAACAAACACAAAAAACTGAAATCAATATGAATGAGAAGTTCTTTTGCACTGGTAACTGTGACAGCATTTGTCATGGGATTGTGGGTAATCGATTCCAAAACTTGAAGAACATCTTTGATTTGTCTGTGCAATGGTGTAATTGCTTCTTTTTTGGTAGACCATCTTGTGTCACTATTTCCCTTTAATGAGATGGTCAACGTTTTCATCAGTTTTTCCCATCTTGACGTGAAGCTTGAAAAAAAGTTAAAGATGGCTTGAACCTTTCCAAAAAACGTAATCATGAGTGGGGAAACCTCAGCAGCATAAACACCAACAAGATTTAAAGTGTGAGCTGCGCATGGAACAAATCTTGCTGACTCATTAAGAGATTGGATGTGAGCTTTGACGCCATTGTATTTTCCAGACATATTGGCTCCATTGTAATAGCCTTGATCCCGGCAATCGGAAATGCTTAGACCATCCTTCTCCAATTTTTCACTTATTTCTGTTGTAAGACCTTTTCCGGTTTTTTGGTGAGATTCAATGAAGTCCACAAAGCTTTCCTTAATTGTGCAGGTTTCATCACTGATGCGGACATACCTGATGATCTGAGTCATCTGCTCTTTGTGGGAGGTATCTGGAGTGCAGTCAAACAGAACAGAGTAGTATTTAGCTTCTTTGATGTTTGACAAAATTTCTTTCCTGACTTTCTGCCCAAGTAACTCAATCAGCTCATTTTGAATTCAAGGAGAAAAGTAGGATGTTGTGTTTTTTTTTTGATTTAACAGAAGCAATGTGTTCAGCCACTAAAGGATAATAATGGCTAATCAACTCAATTAAGCTCAGAAAAATGCCACTGTTTTGTTGACCGATGTCTTCTGTTGTTCCCCGAAGGGCAAGATTGTTCTTGGCACAGAAAAAAATTGCATCAACAATCACTTTTAAGATATCTCTCCGCTTTTTCATCTCTCCACTAATAACTCTCTACAGATCAGAATTCAGGGTCTTTCCTTCCTTGAGGTTTTTTTCAAGAGTTTTCCGATCAGAATAGCATCTTTGGTGTTCATTGTTGTTTTCATGCTCAGGAATTCTTGGGTTTAGTTTTTTTTAGTCACAAAACCTTTTAGAAATTTCTGAGAAATTGTTGGTTTTTGTTGTTAAAAATAACAAACAGCAAAAACAAAATAAAGAATCTTTTTTATTGCTGTACTGCAGCCAAGTGCGAACAAATTTTTTACCATTGGGATGAATTTTTTCATACCATTTTGAGCTGAAGTGTCGCATTCTGTTGTCAAAATCACACAGCGTGTTTGGGAAAAATTCTCTCCTGTCTTGCTCTGGCCTATGCTCAATCAAAAAGCATCTTGTTTTGTCCGTTATTTTAGGCCATGTTGCTGGATCCCTATGTTGAAAATTTTCTTCCGAGGCCACTGGAATTTCTGAGATTTCTGAATGAAGTTCATCCTCGTCCATTTCAGCTGGGCCTGAAAGCTTTTCATCTTCCCTGGTTAGTTCTGAATCAGTTGTGCAAAATTCCTCTTGACTTTGGCTGATGAAAATCTCCTCTTCAATTAATTCCAAATGATGATCTGAACTCAATTAAAGTCAACTATAGGATCTGTTGAATTGTCATTAATTTCAATACAAATATCCTCTGAAATAATTTGTTTCTCCACTGAGTTTGTTACCAACCACTTTTTGAAACAGTTTTGTAGTTTCTCGTCACTTTCTTGGCGCTGTTTTTTATTCTTTTTAAATTCAGCACCAGATAACTTTTGGGTTCGACTCATAATAGAATTATAATGCTCAAGAGTTATCAAAGGTATATTAGTGTTATAGGGCGCTTTTTTGTTCAGTATATGAGCTTTAATATTTAAGAGTTTGTGTCAAGAGGCGGAATTTTAATTAATTTTTTATCAACAGCAGCGACGCCGTGAAAATTAGTTTCATAAACTGATTATTGTTTTTTTAATTTATTAAAGTTTGCGCCCTTCCAATTTTGGCGCCTCAAGCCGCGGCCCGGCCGGCCCCGCCCTTGGTACGGCTCTGCTGCTTCTAACAAAAATAAATTGAAAATTAAAGAAGCACTCCATATTAAATAAAAGTAAACTAAACAAAAGACACAACTAAAGTCAAAGATATATTATTCTCTAGCAGTTAAAAATTTTAACTATATCTGCTAAGCACTTTTGAAGTCAGCTGTTTATTCTAGTTTCAATACAAAAATAGTGTAAAAAAGTCATTTTAACGAGATTTTTTTCTACGCAAGTAATTTTACTTAAACATAGAAAAAAGTCACGCAAATAATTTCTTGCAACTTTTATCTGTTAAGCAGATCAGAATTATACCCTAAGGTAAGTAAACAGCATAACATGCTCATCATAATATTAATTTGAATTATTTTATATTTTAATGCGATTGTCAGTATAGGTGAAGAAAAAAGACTAAATTTTGTAAATAAATTACTATTTCGGACTAAACTGGGATAACTTTGCACAATGTGCAAAATAATCACAACTGTCTTTAATCATCTAAAAGCAATACTTTTTAAAACTTGAAGTAAATTTTATATATAAGCATAGTTATTACATATATTTTTATTGTTTTTATTAACATTTTTTACTTATTCCTAAATAACACTCATGTTTTTTCCAGATGTCAAGTTGTTACAAAACCAGAAAATATAAAGACTATACAAATAATGACCTATCCAAATCTCTTGAAGAGGTAAAATGTAAAAAGCTGACACAGAAGCAAGCTGCTGCTAAATATGGCATCAGTCGAAGATTGACTTGTTACAAATTAAAAGAAAAAACACAACTTAAAACCTAGTAAGCCATACTTCTTTTCCGAATTCGAGGAGGCTGCTTTTGTGAAGTGTACTATTCAATTTAGTGATTTTGGATTTTCAATTGGTATAGAAGATTTACGTCATATTATGAATAATTATCTAATTAGTTCAAAAAAAAGTAAAAGAGTTTAAAATCTTTCCTGGGCCTGATTTAGTTAACTCATTTTTACAAAGACATCCACAACTTACAAGTAAATTTGTGTCTTATAAAAATCTTGAGCAATGGTTAATAAAGAAATTTTAAAGATTTTTTATATTCAGCAATTATCAAAAACTGTACAAAATGTACCTCCAAGCAACATATATAATTACGATGAAACAAATTTGAGTGATGATCCAGGTTCAAAAAAGTGCTTGGTAATAAGAGGTAATAAATACCCAGCAAATATAAGAAACACTTCTAAGACAACTATTTTTATTATGATATCAGGTAATGCTGCAGGTGAAGTTCTACCACCTTTTGTAGTTTATAAAGCTGTAAATCTTTATATAGCTTTAAGATTTTTTTACAAGAAAAATATAAATCTTTGCAGTCTTCAGAAACTAAAAACGAAAAAAAAAGCTTTCTGTTCCTGCAGGGAAATATGTTGGTACAGAAGATTTACAAAAGTTTAGTAACAGTTTTGATATTGGCTCAAAGCTTGCAAAGAAAAAAAAGCTGAATAAAAACACGAAGTGCATAAAGTCAAAAGTTCAATCTGAAAAAGATTCGAAAGAGTGCCATGGTCACAGTTCTAGTTCAAAATCATTGAGTAGCATTAAAAATAAACTTGTAAACAAAAATAATAAGAATGAGAAATCGAGCTCAGAAAATTTGTTACATGTGAACATTTTCCTGGACAAATTAGAAATGCCAAGAAAAACAGTGCTTATGTGAAGCCAATGGTAAAAATATTAAATGCTTCTCTGACACACAAGAAAATTTTTATGAATGGGACAATATTTGTTTCACATTAAGAAGCCTCAAAAAGTAACCTAAACTAGAGAACTTTACAAAGTACCTCTGTTAGACCTTCATTTCTGTTGAAGTTTGTTTATTTAGCTTTTATTTTAAAGATATATAAGATATTTTTTATTTTAAAGATATACATTAAAAGAAATTTTGTGTTTTTAGTTTTTAAAGTGGCTATGTTTCTTTTATCATATTAAACTTTTTATTAACCAAAACAATAGTAAATCTGATTTATTTATTTTTATTTGTCATTAAACTCTCGTTAAAATCTCCTTTAAACAGTATAATAAAAAGAGTTTAAATAGCAAAATTCATATAAACGGTAAAGTTTTTTTCAAATTTTATAAGGCTGTGCAAAGTTATCCAAAACCACGGTTAACTTAAGACATAATTTAGACACCCATAAAAAATCTTTCTTAAATGGTTAAAAAAATAAATTCTTATAATAACAGTTTTTGAATAGTCCAAAGAAAATTTTTGGCTAGTTTTTATAAATATTAGAGATGTTTTAGGCCAATTTTTAGAAACACAAAGCAAAAAATTTCAACTTTTTGCGCAAAGTTACGGTATGAGAAAATACAAAATAGGATTAAATGTTGACGTTGATTTTATGCCGTGCAAAAAGAATATGTTCTCAAAAATATCTCCAACAAGAAATTGATTTTTTAATAAAAATATTTGTTGAAACGGGCACGACAAGAACAGTTTAACTTATATCGCCAGAGACTATAAAAATAGATGAAAAAATACCAATTATCAACCAACCATTTGTAAAGCTACCATGTATACCAATTGTTGGTCCCAAACTTAGAAAAGAATTTAAAAAACAAAACATAACAATTATATTTACATCAACTCCAAATTTAAACAATATAATCTGTAACAGTAAAACAAAACTTCTTCCAAATACAAACCCAGGCGTCTACCAAATAATATGTTCGTGCAACTCTATATACATTGGTGGGACCAAATAGAAAATTTTATCAAGATGTATTGAGCACCAGAAAAATTGTAAAAAAGAAAAATCGACCAGTTCTGGTGCTACTGAGCATTCCAAATCGTTTGACCGGTTAAACCCGAAAACGATATCAGTTGCTCCAGAAAATCATATTCGGAAAATTCGAGAATCCCTGGAAATAAACAAAGCTAAAGCCCGACAAGAGTTGGAAAGTGGCGAAAATGTTGTTAATAGAGATGATGGTGATAACGTCACAACAAAAACTTGAGGGCCATTTTTTATTAGATTATCTGACGTCAAGATTTAGTCCTATTTTGTATTTTCTCATACTCTTTTTAATGTTATCTTTTTAACGAAGTATCGAATAATATATATTAAAATAAAAACAAATATATATTTTATAAAAATATATATACGCAGCCTTATTTATTGAATTTAAATAATATTTTATCGTGTAACAAGAAAATGACTTTTAAAGATTGTTTGCAGACTCCAATCACCACCATTTGAAAAATATTCTTATTTTACACAAGTATGAACAAAAAAAAACAACTTAATTTTAGAGTTTGGCTCTGACAATGGCTACGTCATGTTCAGTCGATCTCGTTATACCTTTCATATCTATCTTGTCATAGATAATCTAACAAAGAAATTTACATCTGGAAAGCTTACTAAATATTGAATGAAAAGTGTCTCCCGCTTGTTCTACATAATTACCCAGTCCATAACTATTTTTTCTTTAAAATTTCTTTACGTAGTAAAATAGAAAAGTTTTGAATATTTACTTATGACATCTTTACTATTAAAAAAATCAATAAAATATTCTTAAATTGCCTACTATTTTGTTCAAAATCCAGGCTAAGCACCTTGCTATAGCATGAGTTAGTCAACGTATCAAATGTATCTCAGACATTAATTTTCTAAAATTCTGAAATTGGTTTTTTTGTAAAAACTTTTCCTAGAAGATTTCCAACTCCAGGAGCGGATGCAGCAATCATGTTTCAGTTTCATGCAATTATTATGTTTCAGCTAGCTAACTTTATGACATGGAGCAAACTCCAAACATTAGGGATGCTTTACATAAAATAGTGGAAAAAAAAATTCACAATTTTTTCTTTAAAAAAATATATTTTTAAATAAATTAGTAACAGATTATTTTATATTTATATTTAAGAATATATATATATATATATATATATATATTTATATATATATATGTATGTATATATATATATATATATATATATATATATATATATATATATATATATATATATATATATATATATATATATATATATATATATATATATATATAGACACACACATACACAAAGACTTAACATTCAAATAGTTATTCCCAATGGAGATCACCTTTTCGTAAAGTTTGTTGAAGCAATTTTGATTTTTTCAACATTATTAAATGCGGATTGATGGAACTTCTCGATGTTGCAGCGCTATCTTTAGACTTCATCGTATCTTGCGATTCATCACCTTTTACTTTAGAATCTTGCGAGTTATCTTTTACTTTACATGTTTTAACTATTCTATTTTTAGAACTGCACTTTTTATGATTTTCGATATGAGATTTAATAATATGTATTTGATTGCTTTTTAATTCCATTTTTTGCTCCATGCGATCCAACATTTTTCTATATTCTTCTTGTTTCTCGTTGTTAATTTCGTCAATCTGGGAAGATACTTCATGATGCGCACTAAAAATATTATTAAACATATTAAAATACGAGGAAACATTAAACATATTAAAATACGAGGAAACATTAAACATATTAAAATACGAGGAAACATTAAACATATTAAACATATTAAAATACGAGGAAACATTAAACATATTAAAATACGAGGAAACATTAAACATATTAAACATATTAAAATACGAGGAAACATTAAACATATTAAACATATTAAAATACGAGGAAACATTAAACATATTAAACATATTAAAATACGAGGAAACATTAAACATATTAAACATATTAAAATACGAGGAAACATTAAACATATTAAACATATTAAAATACGAGGAAACATTAAACATATTAAACATATTAAAATACGAGGAAACATTAAACATATTAAACATATTAAAATACGAGGAAACATTAAACATATTAAACATATTAAAATACGAGGAAACATTAAACATATTAAAATACGAGGAAACATTAAACATATTAAAATACGAGGAAACATTAAACATATTAAAATACGAGGAAACATTTAACATATTAAACATATTAAAATACGAGGAAACATTAAACATATTAAAATACGAGGAAGCATTAAACATATTAAAATACGAGGAAACATAAAACATATTAAAATACGAGGAAACATTAAAACATGGTGAGCACTAAAAAGATTTTTAATAAATTTTAACTAAAAAAAATTTTATTTAAAAAAAAAAATATTTTTAACAATAACAGAACCATGTATCTATATATTTAAAACCTATGTTTTGAGGATCGAAGAGTGAAAATATGAATTTTTTGTAAATAAACTTGCAGTTCTTCAAAAAAGAACTGCAAGTTTATTTACAAAAAAGAACTTTTTTTAAAGAATTACAAGTTTATTTCATTTTAAGTCTCCCTACGGAAATTGAAACATGAAAATTGAAATATAGGGCTAACTAAAAATTGGAAGATGGTCAGAACACCACATGTCTTTACTTTTTATTTTGTTAATTATAATGATTAGTTCTCGGCAAATCATCTGACCAACCAACCATGACAATTGGTTTAAATTTTTAAAGAATGTTCTCAGATCAATAAATTTATTTGAAAATAAATATCTACCTTAATTTTTATATTTAAAAATATTTACTTTTATTTTATATTGTTACAGGGTACTTATATTGTTATAGGCCAATTGTTATAAGCTATTTTATAATCCTTAAATATTAAAAGAATTATACTACAATGTTTAAAAATATAAAGAACTATTTACAATATTAAAAATATCGCAATTAATAATACTTTTATACATTTTATCCATACAACACTTTTTATACAAAACTTTTTTATAATATTAAACATTTATAATTAAAAAAACAATTAAACTTATATATTTAAAAATATTTATGTTATTTAAAAGTATATATAATAATTTAAAATTCAAGCTCTTAAATGAGGCTTATTGTTCTGTTAATTATCAAAAATAAAACTTCGTTACCATGTCTCAAAAAAAACTTCATTACAGTCTCAAAAAAAAGAAAAATTTTAAAAACAACTTTATCACAAATAAAAAAGCTTACAATCCCAATTGAGCCAATTCATCTTGAAGCATCCCAAGTAGGATTTCAATATCTTTTACAGAAATAGAATCTTCAACTTTTTTATCATATTTGGTCATCTTTTGTTTGACTTTTATCGAATCTGATGCTGTTTGATAATCTTTCAAGTCTTTGTGACAAAGATTGTTATGCAACTTCAAAATGGAAAGTACACTTTGAATATTAGCACCTAAAGAATGTGATTTCCCTGATGACTAAAAAAAAAGTTTTAAAACTATTTTTATGATAATCTATTAAAAAAAGTACCGCATAAAAATTGAGGAGCAATGAAAACATGATTTGTCGCAAAAAAATAAACTAAGATTTTATAAACTTTTTCTTTCTTTTTTTCTTGTTTTTCTCTCTCTTTTTGGTATGCATACTTTTTAGAAAAAAAAATTAATCAAATTTTGTTTTTGTCTAATTATTTTTTAGAAGAAAAAAATTAATAAAATCTTGTTTCGTTTAAATATTTTAAATGAGTAAAAGTAACAGTAAAAAAAAACATGTTTTATCTTTAACCAAAATTATTTGTCTGAACAACCAATCACAGATGAGTGAACACCATTTTGACATTTGACAAAACACATTTTAAATTAATGAACCACTTCCTTGAACAGTTGTCATTGCAAGTTTATGAGGTTAAATGTTACTATTTGTTTATTTTGCAGTTAAATTGTAGCTCCACATTTTTTGTATTATAGCTCAGCAAGTATTTAAGACTCAGCAGTTCTTATATGATCCACCATTGTACCCACAATACAAAAACCTTACATTGCTCAAAAGTTACACCAAACCATGTTACACAAATTTGAGAAAACTTATGTTTGGAACAGGAAAAAACTTGATCAAGATGGTTTCAAGATGGTATCATTTTATATTTGATCCAGGAGTGAATTGAAAGATACCCAAATCAAAACCTACTTATGATGGAAGAAATAAGTTTACTTAATTCCCCCATAATGACGTCAAATCTATTCTGGGAGAAATAAGTCTAAAAGAATTTATTTGATGGCAGACCTGAGTATTAAAAAAATTAGATAAAATATACAATGAGAATCCCATAGAGTAATTGAAAGTTAAACTTTCAATGTTCATCTAGTTTTTGTTTATGAATTTAATAATGGTTTTAAACTGTCAGCTACCGATATGTGCAGTTATTGTACAATTCTAGATCACAAAATAAAAACACATCCAGAGTCTAATGATAATACAATATAGAAAAAAGAATTCTTAAGAAGACTGCAAATAATAAGACAAGATAAGAAGACAGTAAGTAGATGATTGTATTGTTTTGATTTGCAACAAATCCAACATCTGTTAAAAACATATCATTTAAAACATATTGGATTTTCCGGAAGCATACCATTTAAAACATATTGGATTTACAACTTTTGTGTAGGTGACTTATAAGGATTGAAGCCAAATTTTTAAGACCAAATTTTTAAGTCTGAGAAACAAGCCATAAAGTAAAATACAGAAACATCATAAGCTTTAATACATTTTCTTCTGAATACTTCAAAAATACACAGTATTTTAAAACTGTTCAGAGATGAATGCATCTCTTAAAAAATATTGTAATATGTACTATTATAAACTTTATGCAAACTCAAAAAACATGCTTTACAGAAATTTATAGGCATTTTCCAAATTGTGGGCATTTTTTTTTCTTAGCAGTTTTTGGTAGGGAAATTTTTTTTTGAAAAATAAGCCTACTATTATTTAAAAAAAAAAAATGTATAAAGAACTGGGAATGTGTATACATTAGAACGAAACAAGAGAATTTATAGATACTAAAAATTAAAATCAAGAGGATTTTCTTCAAAATCATTGAGATTTATGGTAAACGATCAGTCAGAGTTAAAGAAATGAAGAACTTTATTTATGAAGGTAATAAAATATACCAAAACTTAAAACAAAAAGTCACTTCACCATTAATAGATTAAACAGAATGCAACCATAAACATTGCATCTGAGCAGATCACTAGAGAAGAAGAAAGATGTGACGATAAATTACTGCAGTCTGTTTTTGGGAGCTAGTAAGAGATAGATCACGCCCAGTTCAAATGGTACAAAGAAGTTCTTTTCAATACTTCCACCATTGTCGCTGAGATAATGAAAACGAGAAAGAATAGGATATTCTAGATTAATAAAACTAAAACTAAAAAAAAGTTTAAAATTGTTTTGTAAAAATATCAAAATTTTAAAATTTTTTTATTAAACAATCCCCTAATTATCCCTAACAGTAAAAAAGAAAACTTTTTTAAATAGATCCCAAACCTTTGAGACATGTTGTTGTTCATATTAAAAAAAATGATTAAAAAAAAATGTTTGTGAAAATTTTTTTTGATTAAAACAAAAGAATAAATGCATACCAAGAAAAACTAACTTTTTTATTTTAGTCGAAGCTCTCCTTCTTAGTAATACATGCTGCAATTTACAGACTTGATAATTTATTCAAGCAAGTTTTATTTCTAAGAGTTTTAGTACATGTCACCATTGATTTTTTTGTTTGTTTACATAATCATTCTTTTACACAAACAAAAAAATCAATGATGTCATGCACTGAAACTCTTTGGAATAAAACTTGCTTAAATAAATTATCAAGTCTGTAGATTGTGGCGTATATTATGCTGACTTTTTGGCCTACAACAAAACTGTGAAGGCAAGCTTCAACTAAAATAAAAAAGTTAGTTTTTCTTGGTATGCATTTATTCTTTTATTTTAATCAAAAATATTTAGCCCAAACATTTTTTTTTTATCATTCTCTTTAAAATGAATACAACATATCTCGGAGGTTTGGGATCCCTTTAACAAACATGAGCTATTTTGCAGAATGATTTTTACAGTAATTATAGTTAAACATTACATTATTAATCATTATCAGTTATATATCACAAATTTATTGAACATTGAAAGAAACAAAATAAGATTTGAAACAATACTTTTCCCACAACAAAAGGTATATCTGTATATTTCATCAAGTAATGATCATTTGATAACTTTGAACTTTTAGATTTTATTGTATGAGAATCCAAAACATCAGAGTTAACCTAAAGTATGATATATATATATATATACATATATATATATATATATATATGTATATATATATATATATATATATATATATATATATATATATATATATATATATATATATATATATATATATATATATATATATATATTAGGGTGATTCTAAAAACAACTTTTTTGAAATTGTCTGCTGCCACCCCCTAAATGTGTTCTATGTAATAAATTAATACTAAATTTAAAAAACTTTTAAATAAAAAAAAATTTTAGGAGTCGCTCAAGACCCTTAAACATCAGACGAGTCCCTAATATTTTAAAAAAAAGTTCTTCAAAAGCATATCATGTTGGGTCTCAAAGGAAGTGAAATTTTATAAAAATAATAATCATTTTATATAAAGATTTTAAATTTTATGGCTTAAAAACTACCATTTTTTAACTAAAAATAAAAAAGTACTTATTTTCATAGTTTTTTTGAACAAACTTTTTTAATTTGTGTTTCCATAATTTTTTTTACTATTTTTAAAATTTTTATAAAATTTCACTTCTTTTGAGACCCAACATGATACACTTTTGAAAAACTTTTTTTTCAAAACATTAGGGACCTGTCTGATGTTTAAGGGTCTTGAGCGACCCCTAAAATATTTTTTTATTCAAAAAAATAATTAAAATTATAAATTAATACTAATTTTTAAATTAGTATTAATTTATTACATAGAACACATTTAGGGGGTGGCAGCAGACAATTTCAAAAAAAGTTGTTATTAGAATCACTCTAATATATATATATATATATATATATATATATATATATATATATATATATATATATATATATATATATATATATATATATATATATATATATATATATAATTCCGAGGGCTGCTCAGGGAAAACACTGAAAGATGTGTTCACAAAAGCTTTTCAATTGGTATCAAATTTAATTGGTTTATTCAGCAAAGACAAAATAACAACAGCTCAGAGAAGCCTGCAAACCAATTTAAAAAAATTTTAACAAATATAATCAATATAAATCTTTTTAGTTGTTTAAAACTGTTTATTCTTTTATGATCGTAGTTAAATTTATTGCTATGTTTTATTTAAGACAAGTTTTTTTGTATAGCTCTCAGATCAAAAAAATTATTCATTATAAAAGTAAAAATAAAATAAGAAAATAATTTTCAAATCTATGTTATAGTCTGAACTTTTTTACATATTTGAATTTTTATTGGATAAAAAGAATATCAAAAAAAATTTAACAAATTTTGAGTAAGATAAAAAAAGAATTTGGCTAAGATAAAGTAACAAAAATAACATCGACACATCTTTGTAAAATATATTAGTTTTTTTGCTGTGACAAAAAAAAATTAATGCCATAAACTGAAAAATAATGTAATTAATAATGTAATTAGTAATATAATAGTATTAGTAGATAAGAATAGTAGACTATTTTTGTTGAAAGAGTATAACAGTCATTGCTAATCCCCCCCTATCCCTATTGAGGTAACATTGACAGTACTATGTTTTATGCTACAAATGTTTAAGCTATATTTAAGAATTATTTGGGATAACATTATCATTGGAATTTTAACAAACAAAATTGAGAAAACCCTTTTAATATATATTAGCATCAACCACTTTTAAACCATTTTTAAAATTAACAGAATAAAAAAATTGTAATATAGTTCTGATAATATCTACTTGAAGATATAAAAAAATAATCAATTAAAATAGTGTTTCTTAATGTCTAAAAATTACCAAACTATTATGCTCCACAAAAATGATCAATATATGATTCTGATGAAGCCTCGGAGAGCGGTCATTTTTTGCAATATTTATTTGACTTATAGGTAGGTTTCTTATTTAGATAAATTTTTTTTAATTTGCTTTTTTTTTTTTTTTTTTTTTTTTTTTTGATTTTATTTCATTAAATCATTGTGAACCTTTTAGGATAGCAAGCTTATCATAGCTATCCTAAAAGGTATTGGCTACACCACTTTTTCTGTAGAGGCACTACAAAGGTATAATGCTAAGTATTTCTTCAAGCATTATCCTTTCAAACTGATAAAGTTGTGGCAGTTCAACTTGATGACTTTCATAATGCTTTCTCAAAGCAATCCTACATGTTTCAAAAAATGATTTTAAATGCTAAGCATTCATAGAAATCATCTTCTAAGAAATCATAAAAATAATATAATAGTATGGTTTTACTCTATAACTAAAGTTTTCCAGCAATACATAAATTAATTTTTGTTTATAGAATTAAATTTAAAAAAAGTTTAATTTACGGTTTGTGCTGTTATTTAAACTTTTATTATGTTGACAAAAATATTTGTTTATTCAATTTAACATTCATTCAAATAGACAATTTTTCTTACGTCTACCATGTTTGTATAGCCTTAAGAAACCCAACACCAAAAATTATTTTTTTGTTTTTATGTCTTTATTATGCTTAAACATATTATGATGATTGAGTTTCCAAAGATTTTTTAAACATCGCCACAAAAAAAAAAAAAATATTTTAAACAAACTGAATTAATAATAAATATTTTTGATAAAACATTTAAACAATAAGAAGCAAAGATGGTTTTTTATTGAGCCTTATGAACTAGATTATTATGTAATATGCACAAATTTAAAAACTTTGTTTTCTGTTCTTAAAATAATTCTTTTTTAAATACAAAAAAAACTGTAACAGTAAAATATTTTTACTAGAATTAACTGAATATACCTTTGTCTTTGTTTTTTTTTTATTCATCCTATTAATTTCATCACTATTATTTTTTGTGTCACCACCAATACTCATTGCGCTATCGTCAACATTCTGTAAAGGTGTTTTTAAGCATTTAATAGTTATGTGTGTATATATATACATATATATATACATATACATATATATATATATATATATATATATATATATATATATATATATATATATATATATATATATATATATATATACACATACATATATACATATATATATTTATATATATATATATAAAATAATATAATATAAAATATATATTTATACACATACATACATACATACATACATACATACATACATACATACATACATACATACATACATACATACATACATACATACATACATACATACATACATACATACATACATACATATGCACATACACTCAGACACAAGGGTTACAAACTTTTAATGCCCATAGTTGAATAGATTAATTAAAAAGTAACTAAAAAGTCTTTGGTTTTATTTACTTTTTCAAATGGGTCATCCAACATGTTTCTTGAATACACACTGTTTACATATTCCATATAACAGTAAAAAAAAAATTCTTTAAAAGTATATCAACCTGGGTCTCATAAAAATCAAAATTTTATAGTTTTAAATACAATAATGGTTTTAAATAAAAATATGTTTTTTAATTTGTATATACAAAAAAATAACATTTTTAAACAAAAATTGATACGGTCATTTTTTTCATAAAAAATGATTTTATAGAATTTTATAGATTATATGATTTTATAAAAAGATTTTATAATTTTTAAAGTTTTTAATAAAAAAAAAAAAGTCAATTTTAAAATCTTTTTAAAACTTAGTTCTTTAGAGGCCCAGGTTGATATACTTGTTAAGCAAACCTTTTCTAATGGTATATGGTAAAAAAATAGTTTCTCTATTTTTAATAGGACCAACTGGGTGTACTGAAAAGTTATAACCCTAATATACACACATATGGTATATAGACTTTACCTGCTGTGTACCTGGTACTTGTTTTTTTTTATGAGCTTCTTGGATTTTTTTTTCAAGCTGTTGTATTTTATTCTTAAATAAAAATAAGCAATAACTTAATACTTGTGTACTTAATACTTATATTTCTTGCTATTAAAATAAAAATATTACAAAATTACAAAACTGCAAAAAAGTACATACCTCTGTGAGAGCCTGTGAAGCAGACAACTTTAAGTGCTCTTCCTGCAATTTATTTACCTTTTCTATTGTTGGTAGAAAACCATCTAATTCATGGAAAGATTTTTCATTCACGTTATTTTTTACTTGCTCTACAGCAACCAGTGGAGCAGCAGAGAAACTAATTGTGGAACCAACCGAGAGCTTTTTACTGTTAGAGTAATCTAAAAAAATTGGCTGCACATTGGTTTTATTAGAAGGAGAATGTATTCTTTTACCAAACATCATTGTTCTTGAAGTGTCAAGCTGTTTTTCTAATATCTCACACCTTTTTTTTGCACATTCTAACTTGTCTTCTAAATCTAAATAAAATATTTAAATGTGTAAAAGTTTAAACCATCTTTTAAAATTATTTTAATAAAATCTTAATTAGAAATTTCAATTAGTTAAAACAACAGTTTTTTTTAAAACTATAAAACATGTCTTATTAACCATTAATTAATTAATATTAATTTAATCAGATGATTTAAATTTTTACACTTTTAAAACCCCATAGTCATTAGCTTTCACAGGTTTTCACCGCAGTTTTCTAGAAAACTGACTGTTGAGCAAGGGCTTGTGCAAAACCCCACAAAAGTTTGAGAGCCTGCAAAATTTTGTGGGGTTTTGCACAAGCCCTCCCTCCAAAATTGACCAAATACTACAATGCAATGGGTTGAGATCACAAAAATACAGTGACCATTCTTGAGATGAAATCAGGAAAATTAGCCTTACACCAGTCTCTTTGATTTGGCTTGATGAGATGGTGCAGAATATCACTGGAATGTCCAAAAATGTCAGTTTTTATAGTAAAACAACACATCTTGATACCAAACTGCTCAATAAATGCACTTATTATTTTGTTAGCTATAATTTTTTTTTTTAATTCTCATTACCTTGCAGGAAAATTTATTCCTCGATATCTTGGTATGAGCTACATTCTAGTAAATCCTTTATAAATATTTACCGCCCAATATTTCTTTTATTTAGGATTTCATCTTTATGCACAGTTGCAATGCAACTGTGCATAAAGATGAAAAACAATGCAAAGATGAAAACAAATATCTGACACTAAATACAAACATCCCTAGAAACTTTAACATTTTATGCAATAAACCATAAGAACCTGGAGCCCTGCTTGAGCCTATTGCCTTCAGAAATGAAGCTAATTTTAGTTTACTACAGTTTATTTGTTCTGATTTCAACAACTTTTTCTTCTGCAAATAAATGTTTTGATTTCAATTAAACTCTTCATTTAGCAATATTTTAAAATGTGTTCATCATGCTTTGTTTTTACCTCGATTACATTTGTAAATATTTTTCCATCTAGTTCTTTTAGTACAGCCTTCTCCAACTTCTTGTTTTTCTTAACAAATTGTTTAACTCTTAACACTGCATTCCTTTGTCCTCTAATACTGCATCTCATCAAATAACTTTTTATTTGATTGAGCTTTGCAAACACCTTGTTTTGCTTTTTGCTTAGCCAAGCATTACATAAGGGTTCTTATTAGACCTTTTCTGCATTTTATAAAAAAAATCCATTGTCTTTATTCTTTATGTTTCTAAGGACCCTCTCCTGCATACTTATCAGGTACTTCTAGAAAGCATTACAAAATTTTTTTGGATACTTTCCACATTTCTTTCTGGCCTGGTTTCTGCTCTTGCTTGAACTTTCTGCTAAAAATGATTACTTTATCTTTATTCAATTTTTGATTTCTGTGCTGACAAAGATTTTATTTTCAGTTACTTTTAAAAGTTTTTTAAAAGTAAATTATTACTTCACAATTATATAAAATAGCTAATGTTTAACTTACAAAATTTCCCTGTAAACAGTTCAAGCTTTGGGTAGTAAAAATTCCCAGTAAACAGACAAGCTTCGGGTCTGCTGCTAATATGCATTTTAGCTCAGTCAGCTAAAGTAACTTATTAAGCTTTTCTAAATCATAGTTACACTCTTGTACTTCACGCACAAGACCCAAAATAAGAACTATTTTATTTACCCATAATATTTTTCATGTTTCTTTTCTCTGTTTCTTATCTTCGGCTTAACTCAGCTGTGTTCACAAATCTCTTCTATTATTTTCCACTGCTCAGAAACAAACAAAAAATTGTGTTAACTAACTTAATCCTTTTTTGAAAGCAATGTATTACAGACTGAAAATCCCATTACATTTGAAAAGCATATTTCTAGGTTAGACATAAAATAGTTAGACATATCACATCTCTCTTAGTCTTTTTTTTATTTTTTGGCCAATTTGGCCAAATAATTCTCTCTACCGATTCAGCATTTACTCTTTCCTTGCATAGAATCCACTTGACTAACCCAATCTTTAAAGGTGACAATGTATATGTAAAGTTTTTTAAAGTAATATTTGAATTGTTGGTTGTTGCTGTATTTCCAATATTTTAACAAATGTAACTTATTAAACTAACATTGTATAAATAAATATTTACACTCATGGAAATGATTGCTAGATTATTTTGCATAGATAACTTTTTTTTTACACTTTATTCATTTACAAGGTTTTTTCTGTTGCTATTTCAAATTAAAAAGTTTGTATAAAAGTTTTATACAAACTTTTATAAAACTATCTGAATTTATTATTTTCAAATGAGAACATGCTTTGTATTTATACTTGAAACTTAAGTAACAATTATGTTTCTAATGCTTTATCACAAGACCTGATATGGTTTCCATGAGAGGTTAGTAGTGAATGATAACTCAAGAAGATGTAAATTCAGTAAAAGTGTTGCTATCTATCAATATAGAAACTTTTGTTTCTTTTTTAAACATCTTCACTTCCAACAAGGCTGCAAGCAACCACTATTAGAGTTGTTACTATAAGAGAAAAGGTTAAGTTTATAAAGGAAGATTAACAGGCAATTAAAAAACAACTTAAAAGATTGCAAATTATTTGAATTGGAAAAACAAGATGAAGAGAGCAAATCTTGTTTTTCCAAAAAACTGATGTTCGAGAAATAAAACTAGACAAAAAATTTTTTTTTTGAGTACTTAGGAACAGCCACAGTAACAGGATGAGACTTGATTGAATGACAAGTAACACTAGAATAAATTTTAGTAGATGACACAAGAAACGCTAGCTCTTTAGAGCAGCACACATTATAGTATTTATAGATAAGAAAAAAAGAAGCAACGCTACAACGATGTGACAATGATTAAAGGTTGTTTGCAAGAGCACTCCATACAAGGATGGATTAAAGATTTATAGAGATAAAGAATCATATCCAGAGTAAGAAAGTGCTAGCATGATAAAGACATGCAACCTTGCCAGATGCTAATTTTGCAATGGACTTAATATATAATTTCCAAAAAAGATAGGAAGTAAGAGTTAAACCTAGAAGTAGAAATCATAGAAAAATATCAACAACATTGCAGAAATTAATAGTGACAGCTAATCTTTCCTGTGACGGCTTAGAGCTTGCAGTGGCTGGCAAATTTTAACCCAAACAAAACTCAGTTGTTTAAAGGGATCCCAAAGTGCCAAGACAAGTTGTGTTCATATTAAAGAGAATGATAAAAAAAAATGTTTGGGCTGAATTTTTTAAATAAAACAAAATAATAAACATATACCAAGAAAAACTAGCTTTGTTGTTTTACTCAAAGTTTGCTGTTTCCATGTTAGCCAGTTCCTTTAAGTCTTTAAAATATATGCCGCAATCTACAGACTATAATTTATTTAAGTGTGTTTTCTAAAGTGTCTTAGTATATGACATTATTGTAGAATTTCGATAAGAAATCTAAAAATTCTTTTTTTCATCAAGTTATGAAAAAAATTTTTTTTTCATTATAGATTACTTAAGAAGTTTAGTTAACTATTATATAAAAGTTTTTTTTTCGTCATAAATTACTATAGAATTTTTTTAGTTATTTTAAATTATTTTTTTATTATTTTTACAAAGTTTGCATTAAAATTATGAATAAAATATTGTAGATATTTTAAGCTTATCTATTCTATAAGGTTATTTCATATGAAATCACCTAGTTTTTCAAAAGTGCCCCAGTACCACATCAAATTTGCTTCAAATTTTGACCACCCAAAGCTTTTATGAAAAAAACACAATCTTGAAAGTTTCAGCTTGATTGACCGAACCGTTCAAAAGTTATAATTTAACCAATATTGACCAAAATCGGAAAAATTTGAGTATCTGGAGCTTACAGTAGATTTTTTTAGTTTTTAACAGATCATAACTTTTTAAATAAAATAGGTGATCACCTGAAATTTTTTACGGTAATAGTTTTTCACCCAAATTATCTATTTTTGCAGGTGTTTTTGACTGATTTTAAACAATTTTTGAGTTCTTGTACCTCAAAGTTGTTAAATAACGCAATATTAGAAAATATTTTGGAAACTTTAATGTGCTACAATTCATTACCAACAGACAAGCTGTGCCAATTTTTTGTTACTTTTGTGTACTTAGAGTAACCACTTGTTGAAAAAATTATAATTATGTGCTAAAAATTATTTTGCATTTGCAGCAGCCTGTTAAAATATCACTTTTTAAAAAAAATATGATAAATTACATTCACTTTGTAGGCATAGAAAGTAGCGCAGACAGTTAAAATAAATTATGAAACTTTTTACTGGCAAGGTTCTATATATAGGCAATTACTAAACAAGATTTAAAGACCAATACTCTATCTTATGACATGATTGTAGCCCTATGACTTAAGTTGCTTTGTTTAAAATGAGTTTGTATTAAAATCTAAACCTGCACAGTATTTTTTGGATTTTATCATTTTAGTTTTTAATATTGCAAAAACCAAAAAACTAAAAGGTTTTGTGTATGCAGAAATAGTTATATGTAGAAATAGTTTATTTGTTGCATTTTTAGACAGTTTTAATCACATTTGTACTCGAGATTTCATTTTTACTGATTTTATTACTGGAGAAATATAGATAAGTTTTTTTTTTATTATAATGTTATATGTTTAACCTTGGATTTTAATATTTTTAGATTAGTAAAAAATGTCAGAGAAATGTGTGGAAAGAGCTTTAAATGAAGGTTGTGATAAAATGCCATATTGTAGAATGGTAGGAAGAATAAGATACTGAGCTTGAAGTTTCATTTAAAGGATAGGATGCACTTTCAAACCAAATGAGGAGATATATTTTCACCATGAAAAAGCCTATATTTCTAGATATGAAGCACTTCAAAAATACTGTTGTGATCCATTTAAAGTCCACAGAAAAAAATTATTGAGGGATTGTGTTAAGTCAACATATCAATAGCAAATCAACTTAAGATCAAACCTGGTCAAAAAGTTTGTACTAATTGTATGAATGAATTCAAACTTGATAAAAATTACAGAAGCTAGTCAAGATGTAGCTGCTGAAGAAGATTTTAATTTTTCAGACCTTGATAAGACTGTTTTTAATAAGAGTGTGTCTTTATTGGAATTATCTCCACTCAAAAATGTAAGTAGGCACTACAAATTAGGATGTGGAAAGCAAAAAGCTAAAAAAAAAACGCAACAAATATGACAAACCCAGTAGTGAATTTTAACCCAGCATGAATCTAAAGAGTTCACAAGACAATGTCCAGGAAAAAAAGACTTTGTTTCTGTGCGTATAAGTAATGTAAAAGTTCATAAACAAAAACATTTAATATTAGTTCAATTAAAGGAACTTTATTTTGAATTTAAGAAGTTATACCCTAAACACAAAGTTGGATTTAGCAAGTTCTGTGAACTAAGGCCGAAGTGGTGCATCACAGTTGACAGTAGTAGAAGTCACTCAGTTTGTGTATGTTCTTATCATCAAAATGCTAACTTGATGTGCACTGCTTTACCTATGGGCCATTTAATATATTACAAAGATTTGATGAAAGTATGTGTTTGTAATAAAGATAATCGAAGCTGCATGTTTTATCTATGTTCCAACTTCCCCGGTAAAGTAAATTTAAAGACTTACTTGGAAAATGTAATTGAAAATAATGTTTTTGACTTTAACGATCAGATCACATACAAACAATGGGTGTCAACTGACTAAACTACAATTGTCACAGTCCAAACAAGCATTATTGAGTTTATTGAAACTCTAAGTGAAAATTTGTATGACCTTTGTTACCACCACATTATCAAAGAAGCACAATCCTCCTACTTATAGGCAAAAAGAACAATAACACACTTGTCTTATTCTTATGGATTTTGCAGAGAACTATAGTTTTCTTGGGCAAGATGCTGTACGAGGGTTTTACTGGCAAGCCGATTAAGCTACCTTACATCCATTTGCTGTTTATTACAAAGATAAAAAAAATCAACTCAAATGTGAATGCTATTATACAATTTCTGACCATCGCCATGACCGTTCATTGTTTTCTCGCAAAGTCATTCCCTATGATCAAAATCAAACTACCCACAATCAATAAAGTAAAATACTTCAGTGATGGTAGCAAAGAAGTGATACTGAGCATCACTTCTTTGCTACATCTCATGGCAAAAGTCCATGTGATGGAATAGGAGGAACTATAAAAAGAGAAGAACTATAAAGAGAGTCAACAAGCAGCAAATACAAACCAGATTCTCACACCAAATGAACTGTTTACACGGGCTGAAAAAAACATTGAAGGTGTTAACATATTTTACATTTCAAGTGATGATATCAATAACAATGAAACTTATTTTAACCTAAAGAAACAATATATAGAGATGAGTACAGTCCCAGGCACAAGAAGCTATCACAGTTTTGTACCAGGTGGTGAGAAATTATTTTTACAGAGAATCTCTAGCGATACTGTCTATGATACCCATTCGCTGAATAATATTAACTTAACAAAAAACAATTCATTCAAACTTTAAACCTGGTAAAAACATTACATGCTTTTACGATGATGAATGGTACATAGGGCTTGTGCTTGAGATCTATAATGAAAACTATGATGTTAATGTAAAATTCATGCATAGAAACAAATTAAATTTAAAATGGACTAATGATGCACAAACAAGTCAGTGCTGGGTTCCATTTGACAAAGTAATATGTCAAATAAGTGCTCCAACTATTAAGGGTTGAACTGCTCATGACTAAAAACTTGCTAATAATGATGGCAGTATTATGAGTTATGTAAATCAGAGATAAAGAAATTAGTGTACTTGTGTTTCATGTATATATACACTTCTTCTTTCAGCATTTTTATTTTTATTTTTTTGAAATATAATATAACTTGCGCTATTAACTATCCTTTTAAACTAAAAAAGCATTGCACTCAAAATACTAAAATTATGTCATAAGATAGAGTATAGGTCTTTAAATCTTTTTTGGTGATTGTCTATATATAGAACCTCGCCAGTAAAAAGTTTCATAATTTATTTCAACTGTTTACGCTATTTTCTTTGCCTGCAAAGTGTATGTAATTTATTATATTTTTCAAAAAAAGTGATATTTTAATAGGCTGCTACAAGTGTTATACTAACTTTTAACACATAGTTTTAATTTTTTCCACAAGGGGTTGGCCTAAGTTCACAAAAGTAGAAAAAAATTGGTACTACCTGTCTATAGGTATTGCAGCACATAGTTTCCGAAAAAATTTTCCTATTATTGCGTTTTATAGAAACTTTAGGGTACAATACCTCATCAATTCCTCAAAGCCAATCAAAAACACCTACAAAATTGGATTATTTGGGTTAAAAACTATTTACATACAAAATTTCAGATGATCACCTTTTTTTTTTTTAAACATCTTTGTTTTATAGAAACTTTAGGGTACAATACCTCATCAATTCCTTAAAGCCAATCAAAAACACCTACAAAATTGGATTATTTGGGTTAAAAACTATTTACATACAAAATTTCAGATGATCACCTTTTTTTTTTTTAAACATCTTTGCTTCCAACAAAGCTGCAAGCAACCACTAATTAAAGTTGGAAGTTACTGGAGGAGAAAAGATGAAGATTGTAGAGCAAGATAACGATTGACAGACGACTTAAAAGATTGCAAATTATATGAATTAGGAAAGCAAGATGAAGGAAGCCAATTCCAAAGAACTGATGTTCGAGGAAAAAAACTAGACGAATAAAAGTTTTTGGAGCACTTATGAACAGTCACAGAAAAAGGATGAGACTTAATTGAATGACGAGTAGCACAAGAATGAATTTTAGTAGATGGCACAAGAGACACTAGCTCTTTAGAGCAGTGCCCATTATAGTATTTGTAGAAAAGAGAAGCAACATAACGACGATGTGATAATAGTTGGAGGTTGGCTGCAAAGCAGGTCCAACTATGTTTACCTTTTTTATTTACAAATAATGCTCTATCAAAAATAAAATAAAAATCTACTGTAAGCTCCAGGTACTTTTTTACGTAATAGGTACGTAAATTTTTCTGATTTTTATCAATATTAAATCAATTATAACTTTTAAACGGTTTGAGGTTTGTATTTTTTTTCTGTGGGTGGTCAAAATTTGAGGCAAATTTGAGGGGGTACCTTAATTTTATTGAAAAAAATGTGCGGTCGCAGCGAAAAGACTCTTGTTAAAACGACTGGTAGTGAATGAGTTAACCTTTTAAAGGTGAAATCAACAACATTTATTTGCTAAACTTTTCATTGGGTACGAATGTTCTCGAAATTTTTATTTAATCATGCAAGAACATATTTAATGAAATTTATTCTATAAAACATGTATTGCTTATTTTATTTTCAAAATTGAACAATTATTGCTAAAGATTCCAAAAATGTGTAACATTATCAAATCAATTTTAAAATTGAAATTTTTTAATGAAAAACTTTTTATTGTCAATTTTGGTAGTTTTTTGAATTGCAATGTAAAGAGACAAGTTTTAATGTAAAATACTTGCCAAATACAACATAAATTGGGAAATATTAAATATAATGTTTTTTAACAAGCGCTGCAACGCATTAACAATTTTAATTGCCATCTGTCTTGAATTATTGCCATAAAACAATTATTGCTTTAATTTATAAAAAAGCTGTCTGTAATTTATTAAGTGTAAAATCTATAAATATTTTCTAACTAAAAATTAAAGAATTCAGCAATTATCTCTAATAAATGATGTTGTTTACCAAAAACTATTTACCCATTAAAAATTTAAGAATTTGTAAATTGTCATTTTGATAGGAGAACAAAATTGTCATAGCAATAAACTGCTTAGATAAACTAGAAAAAAAGTTTACATTGTTTATATAAAAAGAAAAAAGATTCAGAATATATAACAAGGTGATCAACGTCTTTTTTATATATTTATCATATTTAAGAGTGTATCATAAAAACCTTAATTTTATTTGGTTTTCATGCTCTATAAAAAAGCATTCTTTTGTTTAGCTTATTATAAGGTTTAAATGAAAGTCATACGATTGATGATAAACTCTTATTTTAAAAAACAAATAATATTGATTCAAAAAAAAATCGTTAAAAAAAAAAAATCCTACAATGACGTCATATAATAAAACTCTTTGAAATTAAACAAGCTTGAATAAATTATAAAGTCTGTATATTGCAGCATATATTTTAAAGACTTTAAAGAACTGGCTAACATTGGTGAGCTTCGAGTAAAGCAAAGTTAGTTTTTTTGTTTTACTCAAAAAAATTCAGCACAAACATTTTTTTTCATCATTCTATTTAATATAAAAACAACTTGTCTCGGCACTTTTGTTTGAGTTAAAATTTGCCAGCCACTGCAAGCCCTAAGCTGTCACAGGTGGGATTAGATTCAAGAATGACAGCCTTCTTCTTTTTCACCACTTCCAACAAGGCTGCAAGCAACCACTATTAGAGTTGGAAGTTACTGGAAGAGAAAAGAGGAAGTTTATAGAGCAAGGTAATGATTGACTGATGTCTTAAAAGATTGGAAAATATATGAATCAGGAAAACAAGATGAAGGAAGCGAATTCCAAAGAACTGATGCTAGAGGAAAAAAACTAGACAAATTAATATTTTTTGGAGCACTTATGAACAGTCACAGTAAAAGGACAAGACTTAATTGAATGCCGAGTAACACAAGAATGAATTTTACTAGACGGCACGAGAAACGCGAGCTCTTTAGAGCAGCGCCTATTATAGGACTTATAGAAAAAAGAAAGTGAAGCAACATTATGACGATGTGATAATGGTTAGAGGTTAGCTTCAAGAGCAATTCTAACTATGTTTAGAATGGCAGCCTGTTCTAAGTGATCAAAATGTAATAACTTCTTGTCAAGACTAAAGTTTATATTTGTGCCATCAGCAAGATGAAACTACAATGGATTAACCTGTATCTTTCTGATAATAAGAAAAGTTTGGTCATTAGATTTAAGAGATGAGTTAAATAAAAAGTTCTTTGCAAGTATTACATTAACTTTGTGTACATTAACTTTTGGTGTAATTTCATTGTTGTTTCATCTTGCAATACTGCCCTTCTTTTGATCAGACTTCTGTGAGAGTGACACCATCCTAATGAATCAATAACTTTATTATAATTATAAATAATATTATGCTTATAACTATTATTATAATGTTCATTATTATTATTATTTTTATTAGTTATTGTTATTATTGTAAACATAGTTATTATTACTATGTTTATAACTATAATAATTATTTAATTTTTTTTGTTATTCATTGTTATTATTGTAAACATACTTTTTATTACTGTGACTTGTGTAATTTGTATTATTTTTGTTATTACTTTTATAGTTAAAATATTTTACTTAATACTTAATACTAATTTTTTTAATACTATTGTAAAAATGATTTATGGAAAATAAATAGCTTGTTGTTGTATGTTGTTGTTGTTATCTGGCATAATAATAGCACCAGAATAATATCAGAGTAATAAGATCAGAGCCATGTATAAGAATACATAAATGTGTGAGATGTATGATGAAAATATCAGACTTGCTATTGTTAATGAAAGTGTTAAATATTTTCATAAATCTTTAGAACCTAATTTCTGAGATAAAGTATAAGATTTAGTAACCTGAAAACAATAAACACTAATGTCAGCAACAACTTCTTGCAATAATAAAAAGAAGTTTGTTCTTTGATTTAAAATAGTAGCTGCACAAGAAGGAGAAATGCTTCAAGTCGACCACATTTTACGCATGTGGGTCAGCAACATTTTACCCGTGAGGTAGATTTAGACTTAACTTGCCTGCCTAAACCCAGGATATTTTAAAGGAAGCGAAACTTTCAGCAGAGAGATAAAAGATAAAACTTTACCAGAAGGTGTGTGGAAAAAGAGATGAGCAAACCAAAAGCAATTATTCCAAAGAAGAAAAAAAAATTGGAAATGCAACTAGGTATCAGGATACAAAACAAAATCAAGCATGGAATACAAAAAAACAGGTATTATATAACAATACAGGTACTATATAACCAATACAAGTATTATATAATCAATACAGGTCTTATATAATCAATACCAGTATTAAAAAATCAAAACCAGTATTATAAAAATATAATACCAGAATACCGTTATTAAAACCAGTATTTTAAAAAAGTTTTAATTATTTTCAAATAAAGAAAATAAATTTAAAATTTCTGAAAAACTTGAAAGTCATCCAAATTTACTAATTGATTCAGTTTAACTTTTATCTCTTATTCCATAAAAGTACTCTCATAAAAAACAAAAGACGTCTAGAGTTATGATTCTGCACTGTAACTTGTTTAAAATTACACCAGCAAAAACCAATAAAAAAAGATTGCAAACCTGTTGGAGATAATTTCCTCTCACACCTTTATCTCCAAAGGCCCGTGTTTCCATTTTTAGACACTTTGTTATATCTCCACTGCATTCTGGTTATTTCCAATAACCTTATAGTTCCCAACAACCTGACAGTTTATTTGCATTTCAAATGGTTTAGTACATCAATTGATTTCTCTTGATTTCTTTGTTTGATTTCTCAGAATTTACTCTTTTATCAATTTCACTAATTTTCCTGAATTTCTTTTCTGATTTACAACACCTAATAGTGAATTGAGAATACTCACTTTATCTGAAGTATCTGAAGTGAATTTAGAGTAGTAAAAATTCTTTTCTGATTTACAACACCTAATAGTGAATTACGAATACTCACTTTAGATAAGTAATAAAAATTGAAATTTATTGAGTTTGTGTTTCTAATATCACCTTCTACAGCTTTATGCAGGTAAGAAATTAAATAGAACAACTCTTAAAATATGTTCTTTTAATGCACTGGGAAGTTCTTTGCTCAGTCATGACTTAACTTTATTCTGCCCGTCAAACATAAATTTAAAGTTTTATCTGCACAAGTTAGCATTCTTGCAATAAAGTGACAACAGTGCTAAAATAATAGCTAGAACTGTTTTAAAATCTCCATAACTACTTAACTTTTAAATAAATATTTGATTTTTAAAGTTTACAAAACATTTCAGTAAGTTAAAGTTTTGCACAATTTGACACAAAGTGACCTTTACCAGCCAAGATAGAATTTAAAATTAACTGTTTTTACTAAAATTTTTAGTTAAAACTTTTAATAATTATAAATAATTATATTAATAATTAATGAAAGTAATAATTTTGATACAAATTTTTAATAAAAACTACTCAATTTTTAAATCAATATGTGATTTTGAATGCATGATTTTCATTTGTAAAAAATGTTCAAGGATTGCTAATAGGCTATTCCATCCTGAAATCTAAAATTAGGCAATATTTTTATGAGCAGATGTTCCTATCTTTAATTGGTTCTTTTTTATACAGAACATTTACAGCTGCAAGTTGAGTTGCATGGGTCAAACACAACTGCTAAGCAGCCAGAATTCATTTGCCTACTTTCTGCATATTTGCTGCACAATCATTTGGTAACCAAACGATATACTTTTCCAATGACAAACGATACTTATTCAATTTTTCACTTAAAACAGCAAAGTATTTTTAGGTAACTACCATTAATCCAGAGAAGTCTTAAATCCCAAAAATTTGACTCAGAATGAAAATTCACGATAATGTATGGTAATACATAAATGCAACAGCACATTTAATTAATGTTCTAAAATTTTTTTAAACTATCGGATAGTTTTGCTATAACTATTGACAATATTTTGTATAGCAGTGACAGATTTGGGAAGTTCATTTAAATTGAATGTTCGCAATGACTTTCAGGTGTTTTTAAAGGTTATCAGGTGTTACAAAACTTGATTTGTTACACTGATGACCTTTGAGACTCATCATTCTAGCTAAGATAGCTGCCAGCAAGTTTTTCGTGGTGTTTTTAAAAAGTCAGAAATTTTTGGAGGAAGTATATCAGATTTTAAACTAGATTCACCAAGAAGTTCAATAGCATCTCATTTTCATAATATTACACCATGTTTGGTTTTTAAATGTGTATAAAGGCCGCTCATCAAGCCATCTGCTACTTTTATAAATTTTTACGCACTTCTTATACTTTGCATTATGTTTTTTTTTTCATTTTTGAGAAAGAAGAACCAAAACAAATTTTTTATTTTTCTAATTCTTTAAACTTACTAAAGTTGTCTTAGGTACATATATCAAAACATTATCAAAAAAGTATTTTAAAATGGTACATACCTAGATTTTTAGATATTGTCGATGCTTCAAATGTATTACCATTATTAGATAGAATTTTTTGTTTGTAAGTTTGTGCCTCGTTTGCTAGTGATTTTAAATTTTGCTCGGCTTGATCTCTGTCTGATTCTAAATATTGTATCTTTTCTTGCAAGCATTTTAAAGCTTCCATCACAGCTGTAAAAACAACAAAACTAGATTTAAAATAACTGTTATTTAAATCTTTAAAAATAAAATATATTAATAAAAATATTTAAACTAATGACTGATATTTAAACTAAACTCTTATATATATATATATATATATATATATATATATATATATATATATATATATATATATATATATATATATATATATATATATATATATATATACATATATTCGTAAAAGAAAAAAAAATTCAAAAAAATATGATCCTTTACACATAAGAACACAAACTATTAAAAAAAAAATAGACAAAAAATTATTGAATTTTGTCTAATTTGATTCTATTATTTTCATATTTGCCTAAAATATTTCAAAACTAAGTTTTTGTAGAAAAGTAAAAATGGCAATTTCATGTGAAAACATCTCATTTTTTTATAAAATGCAACCCTAAGTCTCTAATTTTGCTGATTTTTACACCACTCAAAGATTTTATTAAATTATAAACATCCCTTAAATTTCATCATTTAATTCCAAACAGTTTCAAAGGTATAACTATTTTAACTTTGCCATGAACCAACAAAAATCTGCTATTATAAAAAATGATTTTGGTCTTTGTTTCTTTTTTGAAACAACAACCAGATGTTGTTTTGAATAGTTTAGTTAGAGTTGTTACAAAGAATCAAAGAGTGTTTTATAAGTAACAAATTTACATAAATTTGTTACTTATAAAACAAGAATTAAAAACAACAGAGAAAGAAAAAAGGTGCTCTTATTTGCTTAATACAATGAAGTTAATGCTTATTAATTTTCAGAAAAATTTCACATCCACCCTGAGTTTATTAAGACCCACTTCCCCCGCTTATTAAATTTAACTTGTTAAATTTAATAAGCGGGGGAAGTGAATGAGTTTGAGAATGGTTTAGGTCTTAAAAATTAGAAAATATAAACCCACTTTTAGAAATAAAAACAAAAGTTTCCACTGACATGTTTATTAATACCCCTTTCCTTCCCCTTTAACCCCTATTTATTACATCTGGACAAAAATATTAAACTCTATTTGTCTATTGATCAAAAAAGTTTAACAAGTTTATTGTGCTAAATTTTGAGTGCAAGTGATCAGTATGTTTAATCGTTTCTCCTTCTTTAGTTACAACTTCCTCCACAAATCTAAACACAATTGAAGAAAATAGTGCAAAATTAGAAATATCACCTCCTAAATAAGCAATAGCACTTGCCACTATTGTCTGAAACAATTGTTGGCCACTGGTCAGTAAAAAAACAGCTGTTTATTATTTGTTAAAATTAATTTAGTAAGTCAAAACTTGTTTAGTATAATAATAAAAATGTAATAAAACATTTAGAATATTAAATAAAAAAGTTAGATTATGATTCTAAGCTTTTTCATCATTAAATTTATCTACTAATGATGTGCATTTGACTATGCTTTTTATCTCCGTTTTAGGAAAGATAACAATTTAATTCATTGTTATAACTCTAACTGAATTATTTGAGACAGCTTTTTAAAAACAAATTGATCCTATTCATCTGCATTTTTATAATTCAACTCGCCCCTGTTAAAATTTTAATAAATTTTTCAAATGTAAGATTGGATTTTATAAAACTACCAAAAAAGCAGAAAGAAAAAAACAACAAAACTAAACAACAGCAACAGTTAAAACTAAAACAACAACTAAAGTAACAATTTCATATGGTCAAAACTGTTTCAATTTCATTACTGTCAAGTTACTCTCAGGTGCTTACGCAAGGTAGGTTGGGAATAAAAGGATGGATGGGAACTTTTATCCAGAAGCAATAAATAGAGAAGGACGGGGAGGGGGGGGAAGGGAGGGGGAGGGGGAGGGGGAAAGGGAAAGGAAGGAAAGAGGTCTTAATAAACAGGTGGATGGGAATTTTTATTTCTTTAAGTGAGTTTATATTTTCTAACTTTTAAGACCTAAACTGGTCTTAAAGATTAGAAAAAAATAATTGAAATTTTTTTTTTTAGTTTCAAGTTTTTTTGTTCATAACAAGTAAAACTTAATAAATGGAGGAAGGAGTCTTAGCTCAGGGTAGGTGGGAAAATTTATGAATATTAATAAACATTAGCTTCCATGTATTAAGCACTTATGAGCACCAACTTTTTTTTTTCTTTGCTTTTGCATAATTCCTGTTTAATAAATAACAGATTTAAATAAATTTGACTATTTTATTTTTCTTTTTAAGAAAAGAACACTCTTCAATTCGTTGTAACAACTCAAACTAAACTACTCAGGGTGACATCTGGAAGAAAAAATTTTTTTGAAACAGTTTGAAATTAGATGATGAAATTTTAGGGATGTTCATAGCTTATTAAAATCTTTGAGTGGTGTAAAAATCAGCAAAATCTTAGACTTAGGGTTGCATGATCTGGATGTTTTAACATGGAATTGCCTAACAAGGATTAGGATTTTTATATCTATAGCAGGTTTTAAAAAACTTTTTTTTCTCAATAAAATAACAAACTATCTTGCAGAGGTGGAAAGTAACAAATTACATTTACTCACATTACTGTAATTGAGTAGTTTTTTGTAAATTTTGTACTTTTTAAGTATCTTTTTAAATGTGTACTTTTTTTTTACTTAAGTATAGATTTTTTAAATTATTTTACTTTGCAACATTTTAAATCATTTACATTATTGAGTGAAAAACATTCATATTATTTAATATCACAAAAAGTATGATTTAATTCTTTTATTTGATAAAAAATATTGCCTTTTTTTATAACTTTGCTTCCTTTTTTAAAATTTTTAACTTTTTAAGTTTGTTTTTTTATTAGTTTTAGCTTATGTTTTGAGTGAGTTAGAGATTGTTCACAAAATGTGTCACGTGATAGTAAGGGAGAGGAAAGGGGTTAGTGATTTTGAGATGATTTGTTACAAGGAAAAAAGGAGGTCTATTTAATTTTTTGACACAATTTTTTTTGTTCTTAAATCTAGAAAGACCTTACTTTTGATTAATAGAGTGCCTAGTCAAATATAAACCCTCAGTTGATGTATATACACTCGACTACAGCAATTGTGGACAGGAAAGGTGTGCAATTGCACTCGAATCTTGACCACAGATGTAACTGTCATAATAAATTATAAATAAATTACAAATCATCAGATAAAGGGGGACTGGGAATCTCAGTAAATAATAATAATTCAAAATTTCAAGGAAGTTTCCTTGAAATTAAGTAAAGTATAGGGCTTTTTTTTTTATAAGGGCCTACTAGCAATATATATATTTTTTGATAAATATAACAAACAAACAAATAAGACTAAATTACTGAACAATATACAAATGCTCTAAGAAATGAATAATCTTGATAGATTGCTAATTTCTTTGAGCATTTGAAGTCTGATAATAAAGTAAATTTTTTATATGACTAATATAATTTCTATATATAATAAGATCATCACAGTTGTTAAGAAGTACAACATGACAATACACATTCCCATACAGTATACCTAGATATATAACTAACTTATAAGTTAGTTATAAATATTATAAGTTAGCTATAAATATATAAGTTAGCTTATAAGTTAGCTATAAATAGCTAATTTAATTTTTTAATAAAAATATAAGTTAAATTGGTGCTTGTACTGTAACTGTGCTTTTAATAATTATTTGTTAAAAACATATTAGCATAAAAAAACTATTACAATTTTTATGCCAAAACGAAACATAAAAATTGCTAAAAAAAAAGCATAAAAATACCAAAAACAAAATGCCTTTTTTTACAACTTTACATATGCTCATAAAAAATACAATGTATAGCATGTACCACAATAGGTATGTTTTGTTGTTTATTTGTTTATATAAAGAACAATAGAAATATGCAATTGCTAGTAAGTATTAACAGTACAACTTAAAAAGTGGAACATGCAAATGGAAGTTTCGTGTTTTTGCTTTATTCATATAATTCAGCAAAACTTAGAGATGAGCTGCATAAACACTTTCACAACAAATATATATATATATATATATATATATATATATATATATATATATATATACAAACAAAACAAAATAACAAACATACTAATATATCATATCGTTTAAAATGTTAAGAGTAAGTATGAAATGGAAGAGTAAATATAAAAAGAGAATGGATAACACTTGGAAACCCCCAGGGTTTCCACGTGTTACTCAACAAGAGTATGGAAGTTCCAGGAATATTATGCAGAGTTTGTGATCTTGAGATCACAAAAACAGCAAAATCAGTATTCGTTATTATATAAAACCTGTATATATCTATACATTCATTCATCCATTTATACATACATACATACATACATACATACATACATACATACATACATACATACATACATACATACATACATACATACATACATACATACATACATACATACATATATACATACATACATTTATGTATATATATTTTTTTTAATACATCTTCGCTTCCAACAAGGCTGCAAGCAGCCACTAATTAAAGTTGGAAGTTACTGAAAGAGAAAAGATGAAGATTGTAGAGCAAGATAACGATTGACGGATGACTTAAAAGATTGCAAATTATATGAATCAGGAAAGCAAGATGAAGGAAGCGAATTCCAAAGAGCTGATGTTCGAGGAAAAAAACTAGACGAATAAGCGTTTTTGGAGCACTTAGGAACAGTCACAGAAAAAGGATGACACTTAATTGAATGACGAGTAACACGAGAATGAATTTCAGTAGATGGCACAAGAGACGCTAGCTCTTTAGAGCAGTGCCCATTATAGTATTTGTAGAACAGAGAAAGAGAAGCAACATTACGACGATGTGATAATGGTTGGAGGTTGGCTGCAAGAGCAGGTCCAACTATGTTTACAATGCGTTTTTGCACCTTGTCTAAAAGAGAAAGGGCATCATTAGAAGATCCGCCCCAGATATGACAATAGTATTCCATACAAGGCCGGATTTGAGATTTATAGAGATAGAGAATAGAATCCAAAGTAAGAAAGTGACGAGCTCGATAAAGAGATGCAACCTTAGCAAATGCTAATTTTGCAACGGATTTGATATATGGTTTCCAAGAAAGATTGGAAGTAAGAGTTAATCCTAGAAGATGAAGAGTAGGTGACTCATCGAGTACATCACCGTTCATAAATATAGGAAGATCTAAACTATTGCGATAACGATTGGCTGAAAAAAATTGAGTTTTATCTGAATTAAAGTTCACCAGCCACTGTGAGCCCCATGCTGTAGCAGAAGTGAGATCCTTTTCGAGCTCAAATGCCCCCTCCAAGCAGTCAGAGGGTGTTGGTTTCTTATCACGACAAGAATAAATGGTAGTATCATCAGCAAACAATGCCACCTTAGATGTGAGAATATCTGGAAGATCGTTAATGTAAATTAAAAAGAATATAGGGCCAAGGATAGAACCTTGAGGAACCCCTGAAGTTACAGAATAAGAAGAAGAGTGTTGTCCATCGAGGACAACTTTTATGCTACAATTGGAAAGGAAGGATTCAATGATCTTAAATATGTTGCCGGATGCACCATAAGAAGAAAGCTTATGGAGAAGACCAGCATGCCAAACTTTATCAAAAGCTTTTGAAATGTCAACAGCAATGGCCTTAACCTCTCCACCTTCATCTAATGCACGATAAAACCTGTCAGTTATTACTGTTAGCAAATCAGCTGTAGAACGAGAAGATCGAAATCCATATTGATGGTCAGAAAGTAAGTTATTAGATTCAAATTGAGAAATTAAGTGTTTGTTAATTAAAGATTCAAAAACCTTGCTAATGATAGGAAGAAGACTTATGGGACGGTTGTCAGACGAATCAGATCGCTCTCCAAAATTTTTGAAAATAGGAATAACAGATGCTGCTCTTGATTTCCAGCAGGCTGGAAAACAAGACTCTGATAAGCACTTGTTAAATAGTTTTGAGAGTATAGATGACAGCTCCAGAGAACACTTCTGCAAGACAATAACAGGTATGTTGTCCGGGCCACAAGTTATAGAAGAGTCTAGGCGGGAAATCACTTTAGATACAGATGCTGGAGTGATATGAATGTTAAGCAATGGATCAACCTGTTTGTTGGCAATATCAGGTAGAACGCAACTAGTGGAATTAAGAGATGATATTGATGAAAAGTTTTTAGCAAACAATTCGGCTTTGTCTTTAGGTGAGGTGACAAAGTCTGAACCATACAAGAGAGGTGGAATTATAGATTTGCCCTTATTATTGATATTATTAAAGATTCTCCAGAAGTCACGAGAGCCTAATTTTTGAGAGGAGATACGAGATTTCATGACCTGAGAATAGCGGGTTTTGGCGTTAGACAAAACCTTTTTAAAATTGTTTCTAGCAGTAATTAACAGACGTCTGTTTTCTGGAGAATTGTTTTGCTGATAAATATGGATGTAACGGTTTCGATTGGCAATCACAGCAGCACAGTGTGAGGAAAACCATGGAGGAGAGTGAGGCTTGACCTGGAATCGTCGAGAGGGAATAAAAGATTCCATGCCAGCCTGAATCCACGAAGTTATGTAAGAAGCACATTTGTCGACAGGAAGACGAAAGATTTCTACCCAAGGGCCATCACGAAGAAAATCACAGAAAGAATCCCAGTCAGCTTTACTGTAGTTGTAAGAGGTTCGATAATAGGGGGATTCAGGTGATGAAGAAGAATGAGATATTAGTTTTAGAGAGATCAAACTGTGATCAGAAGAACCTAAAGGTGAATGTGGAGAAACTGAGCACTGACTAGGATCAGAAACAAGACATAAGTCGAGTAGAGAAGGTAGATGATTCGGGTTGTCAGGAAAGCGAGTTGGAAAGTTGACTATTTGAGTTAGGGATTGAGAAAGGCAAAAGTTGTGGGCTTTAATGCCTGCAGAGTCACTGGCACTAGAGCCAAGCCACTCAGAGTGGTGAGCATTAAAGTCACCGACAACAACTATATTAGCTGATGGATAAAGAGAGAGGGCTTGGTCAATATGATCAGAAATAATGTCAAAAAGAGTGCAGTCTTGAGATGAAGGAGAGCGATATAGAACAAAGAGAAATAGGTGAGCAATAGAGTGAAGTGGTGCTAAACGAAAGCACATGAAAGAATAGTCTGTGGATTCAAACCTAGTTTCACGACAAATGGGTGAATTCTTACAAATGTAAGTGCCCAGGCCAAGCATGTGACTATTGGAGTCTTTACGAATTAGAGGCAGATAACCATAAACACTAAGATCAGACAGCCGAACTCAAATTGGTCTCACAAAGAGCAAGTAGGTCTGGTGAACTTTGCAAGAGATAAGACTCAACAGAAGAAAAGTTACTTCGAAGACCACGAATATTAGTGAATGATAGGTTTAGAGAACTTGGTGATGATGATGGTTTTTTGTGTTTTATAGTTTTTGGTACTTTATTCCTTTTTAAATTAGATTGAAGAACTTGACTCAAAGCATAGATAGTACTCAGAACACCGTTTAATAGTCCAAGCAATTGCCTCATTACTACTAATAAACCCTAAGCCGTAACAAAGGGCTCCAAATGTGGCCTCCGCAATGCACACCAAAAGTACAAACAGGGACACCATCCATGCGCAACATGGCACTGTTAATACTTTGATATTTTTCAGCTGTTGATGGAATCAGCCTCTCTGAGAGCTACCACAGAGTTCGGGAAACCTTACTACCAGCCGGCCTCAGAACTATAAAACTGAGTTTTAGAGCTGTACCCTCATTAGGAGATAATAGAATGAGTTGCCTAGTCATAAAAACAGAGTCACAAGCAAAACCCACGCATTGAGTCAAGAAGATCCAGCATTAAACATCCTAAACTGGAAACAATGTATTAAAAATACATCTGCGCCAGCCTAATAGATGAAGAAGGGGTGCGAGGCTGGTCAACAGATAGAATCTGTTTACCCCTTAAGTCTTTGCCTATGAGGCCTTCTACAAGACAGTAGCCGGGTGCATTTAACATCTGCCCAAGATGAGTATTTTTATTGAGACACCATCTCTAGCCTTTACTCAACCAAGAGCCCCAAGGCAGGGGGTGTTTTAAATCGGAGTTGGCATCTCCTAACCTTTGCCTAAAAAGGCGTATCCTACAAGGAAGCAGGACATGAAGCAGATTGTATGTATATATGTATGTTTGTATGTATGTATGTATGTATGTATGTATGTATGTATGTATGTATGTATGTATGTATGTATGTATGTATGTATGTATGTATGTATGTATGTATGTATGTATGTATGTATGTATGTGTATATGTATATATGTATCCATGCTACACCTCTGGAAGTACTGCACCTAACTTGTTTCTCTGCACAGCAGTCTTGTTTAACGAAGTTTGTTTTTTTAAATTTAGGGTTGAAACAGTTACAAATAAAATCTTAAAAAATGAATAGCCTCCCTCTGAAGCTATATGAGAGAGGTAAATTTTATTTAAAAAAAAAAAAAAAAATCTAAATAAATATTTCAATATTATTTGAGTAGAAACAGTTTTTAAATGAAAGTAAAGAAAAACTCTGAAATTTAAAACAAACTACCTTTAGATTTATTTTCTTGATCATTTCTTAAAACCTCTGTTTTATAACTCAAAAAACTGTAATTTTTGTCTGCTAACTGAGAAATATTTTTATATGAAGATTGTGATCCAATAGATGTATAGGGTGAAGCAAAAGAACTTGATTCTGGCATTGCCTGACAACTTTTTTTAAATTGAATTTATTTACAACTAAAAAAATAATGACAAAACTTATAACAAATTTAAATTTTAAAATTAATCAAAAATAGGAAATTAAAAGATTAAAATAAACAAATGACTAAAATCAATACTAAAAATGTGAAGTAAAACATTAAAAATTGATAATAAAGTTAAAAAAACAAATTATTAATTGAAACCAAAGTACAGAGCATGCTAAAGGACAAGCTGTTAGCTCTCTTTAGTCACCTAAAACTGTTGTAACAACAAGAGAATATTTAAAAAAAAAAAGTCATTGATTGCAGTAAAGTATAAGTAGAAATCAACTAGAAGCAATTCTAATACAATTGCACAATTGATAACTGAATGATGAATGAACACATGATGACCTACTAAACAATACTTTTTATACGCCCTACATAACATCATCAAATACAAATTAAAAAAAAATCAAATGCCAGAGTTAACAATTATCAAAAAATAAGCATGTGATAGTTATAGCGGTCAAACAACTTAAACAAAAGTAGGTGGAAAAACAACTTACAGGTAATATCAGACTTTCTTTATAAATATACAGACTGAGCAGTAGCCTATATCTTTGTGAAGAAAGACAAATAGAAAATCAAAAAAGATAAAGTCTGTTGATAGAATAATTAATAGTCATAATACAAATATGCAATTATTTTTGAGAAGGTAAATTACAAAAATTCAAAGTTATACATTCATATATAGTTAGATGCTTTAAACTGCAATAGTTAGATGCTTTAAACTGCATATAACTATTGCAAATTTTCTTTTTATAATTTTTTTATAATCTAATTGTTATAACTTTTAGTTCATGCTACATGTGTGATCAGGGTCGCAAAAAGCCTTTGCACCATCTGAGACAACAACACAGATTGACACCTCTATTTTTCTAAATTTTCTCTACTATAAGTGAATGACCTTCTTTTTCCTGTGTATGTTTTAATTGGAACATCTGCAATTGCTCTTTTCTAGCATATTTTTAAACCATATGAACCATCAAAAGTTTCAATTGAAAATTAGATTTTCATATATATATATATATATATATATATATATATATATATATATATATATATATATATATATATATATATATATATATATATATATATATATATATATATATATATATATATATATATATATATATATATATTAAATGAATCTTATTTAAAGATTTTGATGTTTTAAAAACTTTTTACATAATAAAGTGGAAATAAAAAAGTAGAAAATAAAACATGGAAATGAAAAAAAAGTTAAATTAAAATTGACATAAAATATATTAATGTTAATGTTAATTTAATTACTAATTATTAAGTAATCCTTATTAATAATTGTTGTTGCATTGTGGAAAAGATCTGCAATTTTATACAGTTCTTAGGATTTTTTTTTTTTAGTTATTTTTTGAAAAATAAAAATGATTATTTTAAAATAATTTTGAACAACTTACTTGATATAAAGAGTTTTTTTAAGTTTCAAGACCGGTTTTTATTAAAATCATACTTTAAAACTACCATAAATTACAAACTAAAATTACAAAGACTTTAAATATTTTTCATATTTATTATAACCAAAATTTTTTGAAAACTTGTTTGTTTGTTTGTTTTTTGTGCATTGAAGCGTGCGTGCCTAAACATTTTCAAAATAAACAAAGTTACGTGGCCGATTCTGTTGTTGTAGTGCATTTATTTTAGCTTACATTATTTTAGCTTTAACGTTGAACAGAATTCAATACTTTTCTTCCTTCAATTTATGTTATATTTTTGGTTTAGTTTTAAATTAATTTTATTCTTAATAAAAGCTACAAAGCAGAAAATTATTTGCAGCGATATATATGTATATATAAGATAAAGCTCGTAGGGTAAAGCTGTGTCATTTGTGTCAACTCGACTTTCGGAACATTTTTAAAAAATATGCAACCCTTTAAAGTTTCTTAAGGTTCAACTTTTTAAGGTTACTTGAACTTTTAAAGGTTTCTTATGAAACCTAAAAAATTTGCATATTTTCATTTTTCTTTAAAGATACCTTTAATAAAAACTTACAAATCTAAATAAAGTTGTTTAAGCTTTATCGTATAAAGCGTTATCGTTCCTTTTTTTAATCGTACTTTTCCTTCATTTCGAAATCTAATGGCGTTGAACGCGTTTCTTTTCCATTACCAAACGTGTAATTGACCCACAGCAAGGGGATCTTGAGTAATTGTAGAGTTTGTTAGTGCAGTTGAAAAAGTTACTATCCGATACGTGATTTTTTGTTTGTTAAGAACTGTTATATCTATCATAGTTTTATAACTTTCTCTAACTCAATATGCTTTTTACGCCGCAGTTTTTTTTAGGAGAAAATTAGCTTTTTAGTACAAGTGTAGCAGCAATAATATATATATATATATATATATATATATATATATATATATATATATATATATATATATATATATATATATATATATATATATATATATATATATATATATATATATATATATATATATATATATATATATAAACTCTCTGAAAATATTATTAAAAAAAACTCGTTCCAAAGTGTATATATATATATATATATATATATATATATATATATATATATATATATATATATATATATATATATATATATATATATATATTGTTAATAAGGCATTCCATAAAGATCTTACTGGTTTATAACAGAGTATCGCAGAAAAGCATTCAACTTGGAATTTCATTCCTCTTTCCTTACCAAAGTTGCTTATTGGGCAAGATATGACATTGAACTATAAACTTCTTGATTCTGAGCCAGAACTCTAACCACCATGTAATGGTTCCATAACATAAGACATGAACGCTAACAAACATAAGCAACAACAAAATATACTAGTTTTTACTAGTAAACTAAGAAAGTAAAGACTAGTAATTTATTATCATAGCTTAAAAAATTATTCTGAAATTAAAAAGCATTTAGCTGTAATGGAGGGAACATTTGCACTTTTTTTTAATTTACCAATTTAACAAAATTATATTGGGGGCGAAGGGGGAGCAGTACTACTCCGAAATAGTTTTAAAGAGCTTTTTTTTTTAAGTTCAGTCAATTTCTTCAAAGTTATTTATTCGAAAAATCATTAGGGGGGGGGGGGGGCAAATAACCCTACTGCCCCCCTCCCCCGGTTACTACAGGCCTGTTTACATTCATAGTCTTCGAAGTATGATTTGTACAACAGTAGTGTCAAAACAAAAATAGTGAAAAAGTTTCATCGGCTAATTTCCTGTGCTAAGAAAATCAATATTTTAAAATTAAATAAATAATTTCTTTATATGTTAGTTCTTCTAAAGTTTGTGTAGCTACTTTAAAACAATTTTGTGAAGACGCAAATATTGAATGCAAAAAACATTTAGGATATTCGAACATAAGGTTGTATCCTTTAATACTTGCTATACACCGTGTTTTAGAATTATTAAAACATTTCTGTTTATATTTTTTTCGACAAATGTTCAAAAAAAGTTTTCATTCATGAATTTTTAGAGATTTTAATGTTTTAAGTTGGCATCTATATATGCCAAGAATCTTTATTCATCTATACAAAAAAATACAAAAAATTGAAGATGAAAATATTTCAACTACAAAAGTTATTATTATTTTGATCAATTTCTCCTTCTATATAAATCACAGATTTGAAAATAATTTTATATTAATACCCATATTAAAATAGAGTAAAAAATGTTTGTTTGATGGAGTAAAAAATAGAGTAAAAAAATGCTTGTTTGTTGGTGTAAAAAATTAATTAAAATCAGGATTTAAATTCTGATAAACTGTTTAAAAGTAAAAAACTAATAGCAATGTCAAACGCTTTCTAAATAATCTCTTACAGCACGGCGTAGTACCCTAAATAAATAAGCCAATTTAAGTAACTTTCCAAACCGCTACCCTAATTGATAACATATTTACAAATAATACTATAAACTAGAGGTGTACCGGATATTTTTGCCGGATATGCCAGATATTGAACTTTTCTAAAGTTCAATAAGTGTTTATAAAGAAAAAATTCTTGTCAGTCTACAATAAATAGTATTCAAGATCTTACTTTAAAAAATCAGTGAAAAACTGTATTACATGGTATATGTGCTGACGAAGTATAGAAAGTAGAAATTAAAAAAGCAAAAATTTGGCTATAAAAAACGATTTTTCTTTATACATTATTAACGCATATACCTGTGTTATACTAGTTTTTTATTGATTTTATTTTTTTAAGTCTTGAACACTATTTAATGTTGAATGCCAAAACTTGTTTTTAATTCATAAACATTTATAGAACTTGAGAAAAGTTCATTTTCCTGTATATCCGGCAAAAATATCCGGTATACCTCTACTATAAACTAAATACATTCAAAGCGGAATAATAAAATCTGACATAAGTAATCACTTTCAAATATTTCTTCTACTTGACAATTTCAACAATATAAAAACAAAACAAAACAATGATTATAAAAAAAGGCAAATAAATGATAAAAATATAGCAAAGTTCCAAATCGACTTATCAATCGAAAACAGCAATCAGATTCTCAGCGTAGTTAAGGAGAGATCCGAACAATTTGTATTTACTAAAAACAAAAATTTACATTTATAAACTTCAATTTTTTGTATTTTCCGCTTATTTTTAACTATTACAACTATATATTTAAAAAAAGTAGAATTCTACTTTTTAAAAATACATAGTTGTAATAGTTGAAAATAAGCGGAAAATACAAAAAATTGAAGTTTAAAAATGTAGATTTTTGTTTTTAACAAATACAAATCGTTCGGATCTCTCCTTAACTACGCTGAGAATAAGCTTTTCTTATATAATTATTATTGTTGATAAACCTTTTGTTAATCAAAGCATCAAGCAAAACAAAACTACCACTAAAATACATAAAACGCGACGGGGCAGCGTCATAAAAACAGCTAAAACAAATGTGTTAAGTATTTACATTCCAAAAATGTCTCTTTTATTCGAAAATAAAAAGTCTCCTAGTTTACAGCATTAAAATACTCAATAAATGACTAAAAACCTCTTAATTTATCTTTCCGTAAACAGTAAAAGCGTTAAAATCGAAGATTTGACATTAGTTTTTACTCATAGCAATTTACTTCCATAATCTTTTTATAGTCGTTTGAATAAATTACTAAACAGAAACGTTTCAGCTTTTATATAACTTCTTCTTGAAACTCGTAGATAATAAAATCACCGAATAATTGTAAACAAAATAAAAAAACTAGCTTTGTGATTTAAAAAAGAAATAAACCAATCGAAACGCACACAAAATAAAACGGCATTTTTTGAAAACGAAAGGGCCTAAACGCTATATTTTTCTTCAGATCTCTCCTAAGGGAAGAGGGGTCTGCAAATGGCGTATATGAGATGGGAGGGCAGTGGGTCAATTATAAAAGAAAGGAGACATTAAATTTAAAAAAATATCATAAAATGTTAGATAAATAGGTTAAAAGCGTAGGTACTTTTAGGGAGGCGGAGGGTACTAAAAAAACCGTATTGCAAAATGCGGGGGGAGGGGGGATGTGGACGAAAAAAAAGCGTACGTACTTTATGGACGACCCCTAACTACGCTAAGTTTTTAATTGCAAAAATGCCAATACAGCTTACGTTCTTTTTAAATAGACTTTTACGAGTTTGTATGAAAAAGTGTTTCCGAAGCTTGAACAGATAACTAAACTCAAAAAGTGTTATAAATCACATCTGGAAAAAAAAGACTCAGCCATAAACGAGCTTGAAATAACTTCAGATGAGCTTAAAAATGCATTTAATACCATACAACCTAAAAAAAGTCCAGGGCTAGATGACATTTGCGTAAATGTTGTAAAAAATATCTACGATATCATTGAGTATCTGCATATCTGTAATCTGTCTTTAAAACATGGGGTATTTCCTGTTCAACTAAAGCGAGCAAAAGTTGTTCCTATATTTAAAAGTGGAGATAATTCTATTGCTTCAAACTACAGACTTATTTCTATTTTACCATGCATTTCAAAAATATTAGAGCGCATACTGCACAATGGACTTTACAACTACCTAGTAAATCATCACCTACTAAATTATAACCTATATCGTTTTCAAAAACACCACTCAACAGAACACGCTGTAGCCAAACTTGTCAACAAAATTTTAAATGGGTTTGACAACAATAAATTGTATTGGTATTGGGTACTTCTCGATCTTTCAAAAGCGTTTGACACAGTTGACCACCAGGTTTTTTCTTATAAACTGTATACTTATAGAAAAAGAAATATTAATTTAAATTGGTTCCGCTCTTACCGTAATAATCGGAAACAAGCTTATCATATAACAACACTGTGACACGACTTGAAATAATACTTGTGGGGTCCCACAAGGATCAATTCTTTGTCCATTGTTATTTCTTGTTTACATGAACGAAATCTACTCACCTTCCAACATACTTAACTTTGTTCTTTTTGCTGATAATATGCAAGTATTCTTTAGCCACACAAACATTGGCCTATTGTTAAACATGGTCATTATTTGTGCGGTATCGAGAACTTGAGGACCTGAACGAACGGTTTAAGGGTAACAAAATACTCCATAAATGTCGAAAAAAGTTAATATACTCACTTTACAAAATTATCAAAACCAGAAACTCTTCCCTTAAAATTACCTAACTTACAAATTAATAAACCTACTTAAACGAGAACACTCAATTAAATTTTTGGGCATAACTCTTAATAAACATATTAGCTGGAGTATCAAAGTAATAGAAAAAGTAATGGAAAATAAAATATCTAAAGCTATTGGTACTATGTGTAAAAGAACATCTCCTGAACACAAATTGTTTAAAAAATAATTATTTTGCATTTATTCATAGCTACATCAGCTACTACAAAATAATCTGAGTAAGTACATATCTTTCGAAGTTAAATACGATCTACAAAATACAAAACCGAGCAAGTTGTTTGATATTAAATGCAAACAAATACGCTAGTGCCAGACCACTACTTAGAGAAACTGGAGTGCCTAATGTCTATGAAATAAGTATTCTGAACATACATTTTTTTATGTTTAAGTTTAAAAATGGTATGCTTCCAAGCTTTTTCCACACTTTCTTTGTTTCTTTAAACCACAAATACCAAAATAAATACTCAATAAATAACTTTATATTATACCAAAAACATTATCAAAACAAGCTGATTTTTCGATTTCTTGCAGAGGGCCGTGGTTATGGAACTTTTTTTATTATACGGAACCTCAACTCGACATTTTAAACATGCAACAAAATAACACTTATTTGATTTTGATACAAACCAATCACTATCCTATTATTAAAAACTTGTTAATCTTAGTTATTTAATGTCTTATAAATTGATGCTACATCTTTATTTTTCTTGTATGGTACTTAAAACATGTATGATATTAATTTACTTAATAATACTAACGCAACTTAGATGCGATATATAGGTGTATCTGACGCAATTTGTAGATGCAATATAATACAGATATATTTTGGTATTGTATGTATATATTATGAACGGACATATATGCAGACAGTAAATTGATTGTTAAAACAGTTCTCGCCTTAGTTTTTTTTTTCTTTTTCTTTTTAACTTTTATTTTTCAGTTATATTAACGGGGCTGGAGGATAAGACCTTTTCTTCTACCAGCTCCGGTCAAAACATTTATTTGTTAAATTTTTATGTTGTAAAAATATTGTAAAAGCTTACTTTTAATGACGAAATAAACATAAAACAACCATGAACTTTCGGAACAGTGAAAAAACAAACGCTTTTAAAAAAAATATTTAATTTTTCAAAAATAAACACATTCCATATGAAAGTTTATTTTTTCCAGTTGAATTTGTATTGAGTTGCTCTGTTATTAATGCAGCCGTTGAAAAAGTTTTTATAATCGGTAATGAATTTTGAACCAGTGAAAAGTGATAAATTTTCATAGAATGGAAAAAATTATCATTAATTTAAATTACTAAAAAAAGATAAGCATAACAAGTAAATTTTCATTTATATTAATAAGATGTTTCATTTATTTACGTTATACTTTATTATAATTTTTTTCTCTTTTCTTTAGTTGTAAAAATTGAACAGGGGAGAGAAACGGAACATTAAAAAGTATTTCTAGAATACTTTTAACAATTTTTTCTATAATGTATATAATCTATATAATCTTCATAAAAATATTCAAGAGTATAGTATAAATATTCAACAATATAGGTACACAAAAACGATATTGAAGAAATAGGAGATCAATTAATTTTCTTTGCCCCACTTCGAAAATACTTTTCAAAAACGTGATTTTTATCACACGCAGGAAGACAATGTGATGTCTGCTAAATTGATGGGAAGAAATCTCATTGTTTACATTATATAACATTGATTTTATAATTTTGAGATGTCCCACTACCTCCACTATAATTTTCTTTTAAAATTGGTTATTGTTAATGAATTGTCTAATTTTATTGTATACAAACAAAAATTTAATAATAGTTTCATTATCTCGCTTCAACTAGCTCAAAATAATAACGGGTAATAAATTTAAAAGCTAAAAAAACTTATTTAGGCCTAAAAATTAAATCAGAACTATTGAATCTGGTAAGGCAACCATTTTAAGCAGCTTGTGTGAATTAATAAGAGCTAAATGTTTTAACTGTAGCAAATGTTTTACACGTTCTCAGATTACTACCTGATTTCAAAACACTGAGTTATTTCCACTCAACATGAACAAAATAGATAAATATTATATTGCTGAAGCATTTCAACAAGCAGTTGAAACTACTTCAACCGATTGTTGAAACTACTGTTTATAAAAGTAAAACAGTAACTAATTCACAGACGCCGTCTAACTAATTCAACCAAACGATTCTTGTAATTATATGCTCAAAGCTCAATCAAAACTCAAATTGAGCTCAATTTACTTTAATAAAAAGTAAAGCAAATATTAAAAAAACTATAAAACTTGCAGATGGCTACAAAACTGAATCTTTCCAGTAAAATATAAACTTGATAATCTTAATTATAACACTGTCGTCAAAAAGCCAACAATCCTCAAATGCAAAATAAACCAACAGCACAAACCTTACGACAATAAAAAAAAAGAAGGAAGAAGTTTGAAAATGGAAAAATCGCATTTAATCGTACGCAAATTTTTTGATAAAAATTGGTTCTCAAGAAATCGTTAGCATGCTGATCGAAACTGCAAATAAACCCGTCCCAATTATCTAACTTAATATAGCAATCATAACTTATCAGCCTATCTAAAAATCACCAGCGAAATTTTCTGCATAATTGCCAGTGCTGAAGTAGTAATGCTATTTAATCTTAAGCTATTTATGAAAATTATTGCAAAAGATCTAAAAATTTTATAAAAGTTGAAGCATATGCTTTTCTGTACTTGCAAAATTCGGATCTGCTTATGGGGAATATTTGGATATAATCTATAAATATATAGATTATATCTAAATATTCCCCCCCCTTTCCCCCTCCTCCTTATTAAAGTAAGTTCTTTAGTTTTAAGATTGGACAACAAAACAAATTTAATAATTTAATAAAAAAAGTTTTATATCATTTTTTTATAAATAAGCAATTAATAACCTTTCTTCTGCCTACTGTGAAGTTTCTTCATTTGATATATGCATATTGGTTCAACTGCGTTTTTTAGACTCTTTAGTTATGATTTAAATGATTTATTTAGATAAATTCATAAGTTTATCTCAAGCTTTATAACTTAAAAGTACAATAAATAATAAATTGATCTTTTAACATTCACCCAGAAACGTTGAAATATAGTTAGAAAAAATGTTGATATTTGTGAACCAACGTTTCTGCAACCAAAAGAAAATTTTTTTTATCATTATTAAAGTCAAAGTAATAATATATTTTAAAACCAAAATGTTTAGTTAATTTAACTTGTGTCAATCAAAATGCCAATCAAAGTATTAATAAAAAGAGAATATTTCATTTCAAAAGCGTATATTTATAAGATTAGTATATTTGAATACAGAGCCGTGGCTAGGCTACCCCACAAAATTTACTGTCTCACTTTGCTTTAAAGTTAGTTTTTAGAGTTAGATTATTTTGCTTTTCATCTTTCCAAATGCGGTAGTGGCGAAGTGGTTGAGCGCTCGCCTCATAAGCGAGAAGTTCTGACTTCAATCCCCACCACATCCCTGGTAGTACCGCGCTCAATTTGTTTATTCGTAAAGCATTCTTGTTCATCAAAGTTACGACAATGTGAAAATGGTTGAAGGTTGGCTGCAAGAGAAGATGCGACTATGTTTACAATGCGTTCTTGCACCTAGTCTAAAAAAGAAAGGGCATCATTTGAAGATCCGCCCCAGATATGGCAACAGTATTCCATACAAGGAAGGATTGGAGATTTATTGAGATCAAGAATAGAATCCAGAGTACGAAACTGACGAGCACGATAAAGAGATGCAACCTTAGCAGATGCTAATTTTGCAATGGATTTGTAGATAACTCCAGAGTAGCGGGGGTCAAGCGCCCTTGAACAAAATATTAAAACGGCACTTTTTTATTATAAAAAACTCATTTTTTTTAAAGACAAAAAAGCTTTTTTTTTATTTCTTCTTTTCTTTAGCGCCCCTTGAACCGTTTGCACCCGGGGTAAAAGTCCATTTTGCCCCCGTCTCGCGACGCTACTGAAAAACTCTCTGTAGTGTAATGCAACTAATAAATTTTTTTTGACATTGAAGATATTTTTAGATAGTGAGAAAAGAAAAAAAAAACTAATATTCTAATAAACAACTATTTTTTTTTAATCAAATATAAAACTATCATCTGAATTTATTTTTCTTTCTTAAATATTTCTTATAACAACATGTTTATTCAAAAGTATAAACAATACTTATTGCTACATAAATGCAAATAATTCCATAAGAAAAATGAATGGAAAAGAGAAACCTTTAATGTTTCTTTTGCAAATTGATATCCCGAGCACATGACGATTAATGAACATCCCTTTAGATTCGGCTTTAATATTTAAGATAACTCCCTGTTTTTTATATGGTATTTTAAAGATACAAACAACTTTTCGTTTTGTCATATCTTAAAACTACAAACAACTTTTCGTTGTTATTCTAGATATTTTCATGTTTAAAATTTTTTTGACATTATATTTCAGCATTTTTCTTTTTTTTTTTAAATATAAAATTGCTGTAATATTGTGTCAAAAAAACTTTTTCTTGACATTTTTTTGCGACTCCAAAATATTGCGCAAATGTTCTTTAAATGTATAGCCTTATTGGGAAGAAAACCTGTAGGCAAATATCACCTAGGAAAAATATTTTTATATTTATGGTAAATTATTTAATTACTTCACTGTAGTAAAGTCATTACAGTAAATTGAATTAAAAACTGAAGAATTCTAAAAAAAAAATTTTAAGCTTAAATATAAATCCTAAATTAAATGTATAGTTGGAATGCCTAAATCGCGAAATATTTTAGTTAATTTTGCATCTTCTGAAGACGACGTTCTTCCAAACGTTGAACAAGACGACGAAGTTAACGAAAATAAAATGCCTGAAATTAAAGATAGAAGCGATTCAACTAGTCATAATTATGCATTATACCACAAGTCATCCGAGCGAAGTCCTTTGATTTCAAAAGCTACAGAGAGTGATTCTGATTCAGCATTTGTAAACAATGTGGAAAATGATCCAATATTTAGTAAAGTAATACAAGCTACAGAAGAGGCTATTTATACTGGAATATTGCCTGAAAGGATTTATCAAGGAAGTAGTGGAAGTTATTTTGTGAGAGATAAAAACAAGGTATATTGAATTTAAAATAGATTAAAATTGACACAATAATTTTGATCAATTTAAAAACAGTTTAAATATGCTTCTTAAGTTTTCTGGTTAAAAAAAAATTATTACACAGTGATGTTTCACATAAAAATAATGCTGTCTGTATGTCCAATAGCATATTTAATTTGTTTGGTAAAGTGTGAAAGAAAAATCTTTACCCTACAATTTTTTTAAAATTAATTTTACAAAAAAATTTTAAAAATTTACAAAACTATTATCAAAGTGTAACAAATTTTGTGGTTCATAACATGATACTATCACCAAATTTCTTGCTTATGAAGGGACCGCTCTACCTCTGTACCACTACAACACTACTTAATTTAGAACTCTGGACAAGATATCTACTTGCCTCCATATATCTTCTTGCCTCTAGGAACATAAAGTAAGAGAACAAAGTTAGATTAGGATGAAGGTTTTTTTTATAACTTAAAGATAGAGAAAATAAGCACCAATTATATTTCACAATTATGAGTAGAGTTTATGTTTAAAAAACAATTATTAAATAGAAATCCAATTAAACAAGACTTTTTATATAACTTTAGTCAAAGTTTTTTGTTTTACTTTGATTTCCTATAAAATCTCCATTCTTTCAAAGCATAAACTTGTTATTTGTAGAAAAATAATTGTATGATATTAAAAATATTGTACAAAATGAAAGAGTATACAGTTATGAGAAATATTGTATGACATCAATAGAAATACAATTTTTTTTCACTTAAATCTGGTGTGTTTTTTCTAGAAACCAGAAGAAAGGTGTTACTGTGTGTAAGAGTATTAATTTAAATAAATTCATTGGGCATAAAAGCATGCTAAATTAATAATAAATTAGTCCAGTTGCAGATAGATATAAATTAGAGTCAAAATTTTAGTTGAAAAACTAAAGTAATCTTCTTAAAGAATATGTTGTTAAAAAATATGCTATAATTTTAATTTGCGTATTACTTAGCTTTGCTAATTATAAACAAAAGGCACATATTGTATTTTTTTATTATTATAACCTTTTTTAATGTTTGTTTTTTACTTATTATTCATAACAAGATGAGATTGTTTAATCTTGTCTTGTTACAAAACTGGTTCGCTATATATCAAAAATAAAACTTGTGACTCTTGTCACCAATCATTATACAAAATGTTATAATATTAAAAAAATACATTGTGTGACTTTTTTCAAAAGTTAGCAAAGCTAATTAATAATATAAATAAAAATTACAACATCTCCTCAATTTCAACAAAAGCTCATAATTGTTTTAGTTAGGAAGTACTTTTCTTTCATAGTGAGTAAATCAAACAGACTGTAACTCTCTCGCCCTATCTATTGGATGGTTTTGATCAATGCTGCTTATAATATTGTCTGCTTAGCCATCATCCAGAGGATTTATTTGAAAATTTGAACCTTCATTGTTGTGTTTTATCCTCATTTTGGAAGGTTTCAATAGTGTCAACCAGGCCTTGTTTTTAAATAAAAACGGCTTAGCACATTAGCTTGTCATAATTTTGTCGTCATAAAATTATCTTTATTTTTATTATTTAATCATTAAGTTTACCATAATTGTCTCTTTTACTTAAAAATTCCATGTAAAAGTGGACAATCATTTCAGTCATTCTTGGATTTTCTTTAAATTTTAACCAGTGTTACCTATTAATGAAACATGAAAAAATGCAAAATTTGAGCTCCCAAATCCAAGCAGTTCAAAAGTTATGATGTTTTGAAATTCAGCCTAAAGCCTTCCTTTTTTTATGAAGTCCGCCATTATGGATTTTGTAGTTGTACTTTTAATTGAATAATTTAACATCTAGTGGAAAAATGTGGCTAAAAATTGGTACCTGACCATTTGTAAGGGTGCTGAATTCAAAAAAGCTAGATAAAATAGTGAAATTTAAATTTTTTGATAGTTATTTTTTTATTTTAAAATGGTCAGTCAAATTTTTTGTTCTGTTACCATGGGTTGTGCTTTCATTAATTCCCGGAGTAGCCCTAGTCTCATGGATTCAATTTTTTTTTCAAATGAAGTAGGTGATCCTAGACTATCTTTGTAAAAAAGATGGTTTGGTTTCTTATAGCATAATAAAGATATGTCATTTTGAAATTTAGACAAAAAATTTCTTTATTTGGCCACTATTCTATATTATAGATTTTATAGTGATACTTTTTGTGTGAATAATTTAAGTTCTAGTAGAGAAATATAACTGAAATTTGTACCTGACCATATTGAAAGGTGTTGAATACAAAGATGAAGAGAAATTAGTCTAATTCCTAATAATTTAGAATAATTTTAAAATGTCAACAGTCCTTTTTTTTCTTCTTGTAACCATAATTTGCATTTCACTTATTTGCTTACTATATATTGCTCTGCATAACTTGCATATTTATGATCAATATTTTCAAAAGTATACATGGAAATATAATTTACTATTCAACACATTGAAAAAATAATTTCTTTTTTTATTATTCTAATAATTAGGTATTATTTTAAAATATTGGTTGCATGCTAAAATTTTAGGTTACATGCTCAAATGTTGTGTTAAAAAATAAGAAACTAAAATGCAAGTTTTTTTGAAAAATATTAAAAACCTGCTTTATTAAAAAACGCTCAAAAATAAAAATGAAAAGGAATAACCAAATATTACTAAAATTGAAGTTTAGATCATTTAAATAATGAAAGTAAAATATTAATCAACTTTCACTGAAAAGTTAAAACTTGTTCAAATAGAGTTTCATCTTCTTTTGAGATTTGGTACTGACGCCCAGAAGATGTTGAAGGTGTTTTAACAAGAGAAATGACATTCATTCTTGGCACCCAGCAATTATCATTCCGCTTTGGCCAGTAGTACGACTGTCTTGGATAATGTGGATGCATAAACTTTACCATAAATCATCATTCTCTTTATCAACTGCAGAAACCATACCAAGCCAGTAAAAATTGTCGTATTTGCAAAATAGGTATTGTGACAACATTGTTAATTTTACTAATTTCATATTTTTGTTTTTGAGGAAGTCAAATGTTAGAGCAAAATCATCATCATTGGATACCCTTTTCATTTTTATAATTGAACGAGAAGATGGTATAAATTGATGGAAACTTCTTGTCCCAGGAATAGTGGTTGCCATTAAAAGTCTGTCAGTAAGTTTGTTTCGTATTAGCTCTATTTCTACAGCAGTGATGTACACAAACTTAATCCCACTGATTGACTTTTGACAGTATTCAAAGATTGCTTGAGAAGACAGTATATGACATGTGGTTGGACTTTGCAAGCTAGCTGTTGCAACAAGCCTTTTAACAATGCCACCTATTCCATCACATGGAGATTTTCCATGGCTTGTTGAAAAGAAATTCCAGATGCAATGAACAGAAAAATCTTGAGTGTGGTGACATAAATTGTAAAGATGTTTGCAGTTTTTATTCTGCCCTGCACAGCCATCAGAAAAATAATGAATTTTTGTAATTGTGGGACAAAGATGAGTTTTTATATGATTAATGGTTTTATGTATAACTTCATTGATAAATCCAACATCATGATTCAAATAATCTGAAATTACACAAAAAGAAGATATTTCCAATTTCACTTTCTTGTAGTAGATGACAACTGGATGAAAGGAACATTGACTCTTGCTCCAATGATAACCCTGTATCTCATCTTGTACTACAAAAGTGTAATTCTCTGCAAAATCTGACAGTAGAATAGCCTCATCAATACTAATTGTTTCTTTGAGATGCTTTAGATAGCTAGATTGTGATTTTGCTATAAATGAAGGAGAAGTAATATTATCAAGATTTTCACACAGGAGCTCTATGAACTCATTTAATGGAAGTTTTATTGTTAATAGTTCAGTTCTATTTGTTGTTGTCCACTGTTTGAAATCCACTGACTGTTCATTTTCATCACTGTCATATTGCTCTTTTGGATCATCATTTTGTGCAAGATACTGCTGGAAATAATTTTGGGCAGCTTGTATGCCAGGACAACTATTGCATTGGTGAATCATGCAAACTTTAGATTTTCTGCTGCAGACAATCTTTTCAATGATTTCATGGTAAGATGTTTCAAGGCCTATAGCACTTGATATTAATTTAAAATTTTGGTGTATTGTACACACACAAACAGAATGTGTACCTTTTGGACCAGCAAGGATGCACCATTTAGGCCAAAGACTGCAAAATTTAGAAAATCCAATTTTATGGCCTGGGTACTTTGTCTTATATTAATATCTTCAAATGGTTCAATTCACAGCAACGATGTATATGTTGTGAGATAACATTCACTTTCTAGGTTGATTCCAATGGAGCACTGTTAGCTGTTTGCCATGACTAAGAAACTGAATTACCAAACAAGATTTAATAATTATTTAATCTAAAATTAAAATAAATTTTTTTTTATTGAAATTTGTTATTGTTAACTGTTGTTTTAAAACTATATTTAGACAACAAAACTGAAATCCCAAAACTATATTTATACATCACAATTTCAGAAATTATTCTAAAATATTAGGAATTGGGTTAATTTCTCTTTATCTTTGAATTCAACACCTTTAAAAATGGTCAGGTTCAAATTTTCAGTCATATTTCTATACTAGAACTTAAATTATTGTGGAATGTAGCTAAAAATGGTCAGGTACCAATTTTTAGCCACATTCTTCCACTAGATGTTAAATTATTCAATTAAAAATACTACTATAAAAGTTCATAATGGCAGAAGTTGAAAAAAATAAGTCGTTTTAGGCTGAATTTTAAAATGTCATAACTTTTGAATCATTTGGATTTGGGAGCTCAAACTTTTTTTTTGTTATATTGATAGGTACCACTGGTTAAAATTTGAAAGAAATCTGAGAAACTGAAAAATTTCAATTTTTTGTCCCACTTTTACATGGAATTACCCATCTTAAAGTACTGTGAAAATTATAAACCTTTAGTAAAAGTTAGATTATTAGATTTGCTAATATTTAAATCAAAGTAAAAATTAAAATAATATTAAATACATTTTAAATGCTTATGATTTGTATTTAAATGATTATTGTTTATAAAATAAATTATAATATATAGGTAATAACTATTATAAAACAAAACGAAAGCATAATTATATTTATGTTAATTTTGAAAATACTGTAGTATTTGGTGAATATTGATTAAAATTATGTAAAGTATTCAAAACATTTAATAGCTAAATTAAAGTTACTAAAATATAGTTACTAAATGTTTAAAAAACTTTTCATAAACAATTTTCAACTAATATTTACAAATAGTGTAGTATTTGCAACTTGAGCATTTAGTAAAATCATAAATTAAATAGTTTTTTTAGCGCAACTAAAGTAGCGTACGCTTATGTCAACCAGTAAATTAATTAAAGGTTGCTCATATAGAAAAAAAATTAAATTTTTAAAAAAAAGTTGAGTTTTTTTTTTTTAATATACTATTCCAAGCAAAAATTATCATTCTTCTAGAAAATATATGCATTTTACATAAAATGCTTACTAATATTACATTACTTAAATTTTTTTTTATTGGTCACTTTAGTTTTTTTGCTAATAATTCCTATTTATTGGAAAAATTTGTTTATTATTTTCAAAAGTTTGTGATTTTCTTCATTTTTTTACAATTTCAAAACCTGATATCTCAAGAGTTAGAAGAGCTTTTGACTGAAATTTTCAGTGATGTCATTTAATCAAAAAGATTTCAGATGTACTAAAATTAAATTTATACATGTAAAAAAACAGGTCTTGTGTTAATTTTTTTAACACAAGACCTGTTTTTTTATATGTATAAATTTGTAATTTTTTTAAGTATTGTGATATTTTAATTATTTTTTCATTCTTTTAATAGATATCAGTAATAATATAATGAAGCTATAAACAAAAAATTATAGAGTTTCAACCAAAGTTGATCAAGAAACAGTGTTTTGAATTTTTTCAAATTTGCTTTTTTCACCTCTGATTTTTTTGAAATTAGCTTAAAATATAGTTTATTTTTAGTTTTTCAGCAATCTTCTGAGTTTCATAATACATCAAAAAATACAATAAAATATTTATAAACCAATGCAATTTTTCTATTAAAATTTTTCTATATGAACCACCTTAAAAAAATGCCTTTTAACTATTTTAAATCACATATCTATCTTCGGATATAACTAAACAAGGAAACACAAACAAAGTGATATTTAAATATCATTGTCACAGCAATATTTTACTCAGGGGGAGGGGAGAAGGCTATTTCAAGAATCCCCCTGCCCCTTCTATGTTATCAAAAAAAATAGTATCCCCAAATAAACTCTGGGTTCGTTGCTATTTGAAACTTTAAATTCATTCCAGGATGTTGAAGCTTATTGCCAGATGATCAAGTACCAAGAGTATGTAAAAACCTATTAACCCTAATGTTTGCACTAAGGAAAAAGAAAATTTGTAGGATATTGCTGTCTAAAACTACTTTGCATGAGTTCATAAAAAAGGATGAATATAACTTAATGAAAAAGCTATATATTAATTGAGCTAAATCACAAAGTATGGTTTATAGGAAAAACTTATAGTTAGTATTTAGCTTTTTCAAAGATGATGATAAAATATAGTTAACCTAACATTTTTTGTTTGGAGTTTTGTTGACCAGTTCAAGATCCTCACAGTAATTTTAAAGAAACTGTATATGGTTAGCAAATGTTCTAAACCTGTGGTGATACTAGAAAGAATAAAGGAGAAAATACTTGAATAACTGAAGCTGCAAAAAAACAAACAGCAAATATTTGAATCTATAAGTTAGAAAGAAACTTATTATTGTGAATAAATGTAATTTTTTTTTAAATTTTTTGCAATTTTTTAATTTGATAATTATTTTAATTTTTTTTAGTTTAAAGTTATCATTTCTAAGTTGACATTTGCATGGACTTTGCATGAAATATTTTCAATTGAATGTTTGATTTGCATTGTTTATCATTTTACCGATTTTTTTGAACTCTATTTTTATATTTTTATATCATTGTTCATTTATATCATTTATTTTACCGAATAATTATCATACAACATTATTTTATTGTAAAAAAATTCATTCATTTTTCTTGTTTTTGTTATTAAATATTGAAATTTTGAAAATTGCAATGAAATAACTCAATAATATCAAAAAACAATGGCGACTTACTGTAGTAAACACCAGAATTAAAATATTTATATGTTCCTTTTGATTTTTATCTCATCAACTTTACCTTTTTGTGGCTCGTAATTATATCTTATAAAGACCAATGCCTTTCAGCTTGCAAAGATAGAATAATGTTTTGGCAAATAAATTAGCTGAACAATACCATAAAAATGAAAACAGGTAATAATTTGTAAAATCTAGCAGTGGATAAAAAATCAAACTATATCATCATACATTTGAATAGCCTAAATCTACTCCCTCCGCACAATATACGATAAAATTACAAATCTCTAGTTTTTTAACAATTATTATCATAGAATTTACTTTTTTCGTAAATTACATTAGCAGCATCTTGAATTAACTAGTCAACCACAAGTTCTTCACATGTAAAGTATCTCTTGCATCCTAGTCACTTTTTTGCGTTATTGTGTGATATGCTTTTTTTTGAAAATTCATTAGTATATTTTTGTAAAATAAGCAATTGATATGCCTTGGAATACCTTTCTAAACAAAATAGGTTTTCTGCTCTACTCTGAACTCAACAGGAAGCATTTTTGAGACCAATTACATAAACATAAGCTAGTCTCTGTGTTAATTTGGTTCATAGAATGTTTTGATGCACGTATTGAATAATATGCTTCATCCAAGTATATATAGATTCAATACCTTTTAGAGCATCATATTTAAGTTCTTCTTTCTCTTCATTTTCAGGTAAATTCTGAATTAAGTTTACAGTTCAAAGGCACAAAAAATAACCTTAGATTAAAATTGCTATACAGTTACAATTATCAAAAAATGTTGTAAAAATGTACCTGTTGATGCCCATTGGTTAAAGTGATTTTGCTTGTTCCATAAGCTATATCTTGAAAAAAGCCTGATATTAATGTATAATTTAGGAAGTGTTTTAAAAGATTATCTTTTGGCATTTAAACTTCTTTTTGTGTTTATATGTAAGTGTTCATATTTCCATTCTTTGCTTCCTGGCTAAATCAATTTTGTACCTCACATGGCCATTTTTATACTGACAGGCCGTGTAAACAGACAAAATTTCCGATAAACTGGGGGCCATTGAAGAATATAGCTGTTTTATGTCTTATATTTAATAAAAATTTTAAATAAGTTTTTTTGAATGGGAAAACATTGATTTATCATTACTTTAGTAAAAACCAAGCTTACTTATAAAACCTTACTTAGCATTAAATATTTTTAATCTGTAAAGTAAAAGTTTTATTAACGTAAAATTAGATTAGATAATTTTGGTACAAAGTAGATAAAATGTATAATTGAAATTTTTTTTTTAAATAGTTTATAAATCTTATAAAATAACTATTTTTAATTTAACAAATCAAGAAAGCATGGGCATTTTGGAAACCGGGAAAAAAATAAAATGAGCCTAATAAACAATATGTTCAATATTTTTCATAATAAAATTTTGTTCCTTTGCCTGTTTCAGTTTTTGTAACATACCTAGTTATGTAAACTAGGGCTTTTTTACATTTGTATCCAGCTTTTTTTCCAGTTCAGGTAAATTATGAAAAATGCTTGATGAATCACCATCTAATAAATACTTACACTTTTCACAATGATGACCTGCTTTATTTTCTCCAACTTTATTTATATTTATACTCACTTGCAAAATTAATTTGATTTTAAATTTTCTGACTTTTTCTAAAATCTGCTGAGTGTTTATAAAATAAGTCCCACCAGACACTCGTCGAAGCTTCCCTTTTTTTATAAAGGGTCTGTTGTAAATTTACCAATTACCACATATCAAAATCCAGAGTTAATAAAGTACTTGACAAGAGCAATTATTCCTGAACATGTATGCCAAAGTGCTGTCCCTGTATCATGTGTGAGCTGAAACTGGTCTTTGTTCTTGACTACTGGTAATTTTCTGCAAATTTTTTTTAATATACAGGTAATTTAGTTCAAAAAAGTTAATCTTTCATCATTTTTATTTTTCATATGGTTCTTTAACATTTACTTATCTTTATTTTATTTATCATCCAAAACTTTAATATAGTTTCAATAAATCGTATGGTGCCATCTGAATACCTATGTAAGAACATGTCTTCAGCGCAGCTAATATTTCATCACAAAATATGTGGAACCAAGTTGATACTTTTTGTCTTTTAATGGGTTTTGGTGCTACCGATACACTGTTAAATTTTGAAGGTTTAACTAAACTTTCTTTTTCAGTTTCATGTAAGTATTTTAAATCAGACCACAATGGTGATTTCATTTCATCATCATATTCTAACTTTAGAGTTTTTATTTTCTCAGTTAGGCCGTTGTTTCACACTGACTTTATTAAATAGACAAAGTCATACAGTAAAAATATATAAATTTCCGTTCTCCATGGCTCTCTTCAATTAAACTTAAAGTAAAAAGACTGTTTGATACAATTGTTATCACAAACGATAGCAATTAACTCTCCATCAGATTTATGAATACAGTCAATCAAATGGTTTGCCTGCTCAAATAAAAAGTCAGCATTAAGTTTGAATACTGGCAACATACAACATAAATATTTTGGACCACCGCAAATTGAAACCAACATAAAACTTAAAACAGTTGATGCTATTGAATCAGGTTTGTTTACAGCCTTTTGTAACACCCAGGGCAATATTTAAGAGAAGGTTTTACGTAGACTTCGTCTATTAATAAATTTTTTTTTTTATTAATAGACAAAGTCATAACTCTTTTTTGCCTTTTTAAAAGTCTCACTAATTTATTCAAAAATGTCAAGAGGAGAATTAATTTTTGATGGAATTTTTTGAAGAAGTGAAATACTTGGAAGCTGGTAGTCTTGTCTCAGTCTGTTGTATAAAGATTTAGATAAAGAATAATACTTAAAACCATGAATAATTATTTTTTGATAAACTTTAGATTGTATACTCTATATTACAAAAAAATCCTTCAAAAGTGAAATCATTCTTAATTTTTATCAAAACTCTAGGTATTGATGTATTTTTTTCAAAATCAGTAGAGTGTATGCATAATGTGTTGTTGGTGAAGTACCAACAGAGTGGATCAAAAAGTCAAGACTGCCAGTTAACCTTATTTTCAAGATGCTTAAAATTGACTACTTTATCTTGTTGATTGAAAAGATGGAATTCATTTGAAACTTTATTGCACACTTCAGACAAATTTTATTTGTTCTAGATAGACCAGGTTTTGTAGAAACAAGACTTGATTTCACACAAGAAAAGAGTGAAGGTGGGTCACAAGGTTTCTTTTTACCATGCTTATTTATTGTTATATAATTGGGTACAAAATGATGCTCACATTCAACAGTATTGTTATTATCAGGTATATTATCGTGTGGTATTATAGAAATCCATTGATCACGTTCTTCTGAATTAGTTAGTAACTGAAATACCTTTTCTTTATTTTCTTTATTAAAGCCTGAGTTGTAAAGGCAACTATAATAGTTTCATAATAACTAAATAATAACTATAAATATAAATAACACATTCAGAACAATCAATAAGTTTTTATCTTATACAATATACTGTTAGTATAAAAATTGCCTTAGAAAAAACTTCTCGCTTTAACTTCTGCTTAACACTGGCCTTGAGTTTATTGCACAATTTGTCCATTAACATGGCCTGTTAGTATAAAGATGGCCATGGTACCTCATTAAGTATTTTTCCAAGCATTAAAAAAATAATAATAATCATGTACTGTTGGGTTGAAAAACCTTACTTGTTTTCAGAGGTTCTAGAAATAAAATGAGGGAGGCGGGGCAAAGCTTTAAAAAGTACCAACTACTTTTACAAAATATTAAAAAAAAAAAAAATCACTCGACTTTTCCTTAAAACTAAAAATTTCCCAGCTTAAATGTGTTAAATAGGTGCATGTTGTTAACTCATTAACATTTTTTTGATGGAAAGAAGCTTTCGGGAGGCACTAAACCAAGTATTGATCATTTTTTCTTGGTCATGATTTAGAAACAGGCTGTCTCTGAATTCTGCACAGCTGACTAGATACTGGAAATAAACAAAGGATTTTGTTTGTTAACCTTTTCATAATGGTCTCTTGTTTCTTTTCCAAGATCCTTTTTTTCTCTTTTCTTTTTTTTGTCATGAACTTTATGACATGCATTGCTTTGGTACATACCAGTATCTGTCATACTTTTGTTTGGGAAAAGTATAACTTGTTTATTACTTAGTTCTACATGTTTTTCAGTACATCAGCTAACACTTATGTTAGCTCCTCACATTTAAATAATGTTTTTAATCTAATGAATGCTCCCCTCATAAACATTCAAAAAATAGATACCATTTTGAATAATCAACATTTTTATCTTCTGTCATGTTATCGAATGTTTATTTTATTTTACTTCAACTCTGAATCTCTTTCAATTTCATATATTAAACATTTGCCTGATATCAACAAAAATTAAAAAATGTTATTTATTAGGTTATTATTACTCATTTATTATTACTTATTTATTATTAATTCTAACAACTTTTTTTGTAAAAGGATATTTGCATTTAGAAATAACCTCCCATTAACTTATTGAAAGTATTTAGGTAGGTATACCACTTTCAGTAAGCTATACTTGTTGGTTTTAGCAGAGCTTTTCCCTACTCTCGCGCTCATTTACTCCCGCTGAGGCCTGCTTAAATATTCAATAAATTTATACAATAAGATGAAAATTGTTACAATTTAGATGAAAATTGATACAATTTAGATGAAAATCGTTATAAAATAAAAAAATACAACAAAATATACAGTTATAAAATACAAATAAAAATAAAAACGTGGAGACTCGCAGAAGACCTTCAGGTCTTATCATTGAGAACCGCTCTTGAATATTAAATTAACATGAAATATAAAATTATATTTAATAATTATAATAAAATTATATTTAATAATTAAATTAACATGAAATATAAAATTATAAAAACAAAACAATGTCATAGTAATAATTAGCGATAACATAAGTTTCGTAAGAATATATAAATAAAATTAGTATAAAGAAATTCTTGATACTTTTATATATAAATACAAAAGTATTTTGAATAGTACTGTTTTCATAAACACATAAGATGTGGTTCCGATATACTATTATATATTACCTCATTTAATAAGCTTCATATTCATTTTCAGAAGAATTTAAAAATATAGAAAGATAAAATAATTTCTTTTAATTTTTTCTTGAATAAAAGATAATTCAATTCATGTGAAAAATCAAAATTTTTCAAAACTATTTTGTTCCAAAGAAAAGCTTCTCAAAATTAAATGACTATTCAAAATTAGTTAGAGAAAAAGGTTGCCGAATTATATATCAATTGGAAGAATATTAAACAAGCTTTTCAGAGATTAATGTAAAATATTTTATAAAATTACATTTCATATCAGAAAAATGCAGAGAAAGATAACTTTTTAGAGTAGGAAATAATAGCATACTTGATTGAGACTTTTATTAAATTCTGTTTTGTTATTAAATTATGTTTCTGTAAAAATCTGAATACGTATGGATAAACTTCAACCCTTCTACTTTTAATCCAATATAGGTTTTGATGCCGTCTGGACCCGCCCTAAGAACAACTATTTTCAATTTAAAAATGTTTTTACTTAAATTGCTTTTTTTTTTTTTTTTTTTTTACAGAAAACATGACAGTCATTTTCAACCAAGTTACATAATATTGTCATAAAAATATATGTGGTAACTTTAAGACCTACTATTAATATAGAGTCAAAATACTTCCTTTAAGTTAATATAACCTCAAAATCTTCTGCAAGTTGAAAGAATTTACAAAAAATCTTTCTGTTGATTTAAAATTATGTAAATAAATAATAAACTACAAATTGTCTTAAATAAAGTTAAAGAATAAAAGTTTTGTTTCTTTTGTGACTGGTGATGTTATTAAAGTGTCGGAATGTTTAAAATTTTTGAAGAAAAAGAATGTTATGAAAATTGAAGGTGCTCAAGAAAAAGAATCAGAAAAAAAAAATTAACATTACAAACCACGTACCAACAAAAAATGAATGTTTTTCCAAAAAAGGATGTTCAATACTCCAAGTATAAATTTCATAGAAAGTCAATTTCATGGTTAGAACATGAGAGTTTCCAGATAAGTATAAAAAACTTATCTGGAAACTCTCAAACGTATTAGAAACGCCAGAATTAAGAAAAGGGGGCTTACTTTGACTTTTAAAGACAAAGGAAAACAAGCTAAAAGAAGAGCAATTTCTAATCTGCCTTAAAAAGTTGAATATGATACAAAGTATATTCTAGAAACAACATGATACACAGCCAAACAAATAGGTAATAAGAACTTAGAAAAAACTCTTTTGTGCATTTTACAAGATCAACAATTGGGATTTGATATCAATAAAAACATTTACAAAGAAATAAAAAAAATGTCTCCAGAAGAGGGACTTGCTTTACTATTAAATTATGGTTTTACTAAATCTCAGTACACGGCGATAAGATTGGATAGTAAAAAGAGAGGTGCATATATTTATCCGCTTTACAGCAATATTCTGGAATCTAAAAAAAATGAAGACCAAATAATATTGACATCTCTGACAAGGAGGCAAATGTGCTATTACAAAATCTTCTAATACACACTGTTCAAAGAATAATAGAATCACTAGAAGCGCAAATTATAAATAAAATTACTAATAAAAAAAGAACACAATTGAGTTGATTTTTGTTGTAATATGGGGATTTGATGGAGCCAGTAATTTTTTTTTAGTTCAATCAAAAGTTCGATGAGTAATTTGAAAGTTCATCAGACAATGCACTTTTTTCTGTTACGTAAATAAAGAATCCTAAAAAATGAATGAAATCAAACTAAAGAAATATATGAAATAAAACTAAAGAAATATATGAAATAAAGCTAAAGAAATATATGAAATAAAAGAAAAGAAGTATATGAAATAAAACTAAAGAAGTTGATGAAGTATATGAAAAAGTTGATGAAGTATATGAAAAAATAAAAAAATCTTGATTTGCTGATCTTTTTTCAATGTATAAATAGTTTTTTTCCTCTTTCTTTTCCATTCTTTTTATTTATTTTATTCGTTAACTTTTTTTTTAACTTCTTTTTTCAATACTTCTTTACTTATTTTCTTTCAGATATTTTTTTTTCTTTTCTTTTTTTAAAACATTTATTCTTCTTTTTAGTTGATTTTATTTTTCATTTAATTTATAAATGTAATATTAGCACACTTGTAATGATACCGTTTAACTGGAAAATGAAATTTTGAACATTTACACATGCAGAATAACTGTAGTTGATTTGGATTCAATTTTCTTGTTACCATTTTTGTCATGTGGTTTCTTCAAAAATTGTTTAAAATTTATCTTTAAACATATAACATAATTTTCTCAGATACAAAGTTTATCATTTGTCATCTTTCCATTACTCTAACAGACAATATTTTGTTATGGTTACCATTGTTTAGTGTTGTATTTGATAGTAATACTGGTGGTTAGTTTTAATTAGACCATCTTTATTTAGTGGATAATTTTGTTCATCTTTTCACAATTCTGAGCTGTTTCTATATTTATAGAGAATTTTATTTAAAAAAATACCCATTCCATGGCAATTGCATTTTACAATTTCATCTAGACTTGCACTTAGGGTAATTAACATCAATGTTTAAACTTTCTACAGTAATGGAAAAGTTTATTTGTTGTAGAGACATTGCATTCAAAAGTTTATACTTTGCAATACCTTCCATTTTAAGACTATAATCTATTGAAATAAAGCAAACAATTTCAGAATATTACATTATTGTATTTATAATTGATAATCCCTTGTGAGGGATTATCAATATTTACATTGTACTCCATTTTATTAACAGATGCAATATTTTATAAACAGCCAGTCCAGCCCTGTGGATTCTCAAAGAAGTGTTTTTGCTTTGAGTTTTAGTCAAATTTTCTATAGTATTAAGTGGATAAGATTTCATAAACAATTTGAGTGAAACTTGATTTTTCTTTATTTTTCATGTTAGCTTTTGTTAATAAGCAATTGCTCATAGTAAGCAGTAATTGGTTTAGCTTGAACTTAGGAGTAAAGTAAAGCCCACTTTCATATGCAGTGTCTGTTTCATTACAGTTCTCTGTTTCATCAATTTACCAACTAATAATTTTAAAAACAACAGCTTTTGATGCTAATTTATGTAAATTTTGATACAAATTCTCTGTTTTTTTGTATAACTTAGCTGGATTGATAGAAGTATAGGTTAATAGAAGCATATCCTGGTTTTAAATTTATTTTACTTTTAAAAATTTTGTTAACCAGTATCAAAAGTATTTTTTGATACTGGTTAACAAAATTTGACACATTTTAATGCGCTGGTTCCACTCTAGTGAGACTTTTTCTATTCACATAGTTTACTTGTAAAAAATTTCACAACTTTTGCTTATTTTGCTTTAGTTTAAATGTTTTGCCTGCTATTTTTCGTGCACACATTTTAGAATGTAAACAAAGCAACCTGTCTATTGGGAACTTCGAGGTATACGCGGCGCATTTATACATGTATAAGTGTATTGGGAACTTTGAGGTATATGCGGCGCATGTATACATGTATAAGTGTATTGAATTTTGAAATTAAAAAAGTTAGAGTTTTTTAAATTTATAGAAAATCATTGGAGTTTTTAAGCCAAAAAATGAGGAGCCTTATGGTCATCTTAATCCGAAATGGACTAAATGGATGCATAAAACGTGTTGTCCATGTTGTTTTGGTCGAAGTTGCCTTATACCAAACCAAGGTTATATGTCAGAAGCAGGAGCAAGTCTTGTTGATGAAAAGTTGAATTTGAACATTGTGCCTAAAACAAAGGTATTTCATATTGTATGATATAGTGTAGATATTGTGTAGATTGTGTACAATTTAATTTTGACCTGCAGAACTGTTATAAAAGTTTAATTTATTTGCTAAATTTTTACTCGTAATATTTTCATTGGATTTCATATATTTTTTATATTCATATATATATATATATATATATATATATATATATATATATATATATATATATATATATATATATATATATATATATATATATATATATATATATATATATATATATATATACACACACACACACGGTTTGTAGATTTGGGGTCCTAATATCAATGAAATACCCTATGAAAATCCTTTTAAGGGGTGATAGTGCATGCCTATGGGAGCCCAAAATAAAGGGTTTTGAAATCCCTCATTAACATCCAAAGCATAATTTTGGTCAAGAAGTTTATAAGCTTTTGCATACCATAATGCGATCTATTTAAGTGCTTAAAATGCTACAAGACATGCTTTGTTTAAACAATATATATAATATAAAATGTAATGCATAAAAACAAAACTTTTTTATTTTAAAAGCTTTTATCCAAATATGCATCTTATTGCTGTTCCGATGTATCAAGATAAATTCTCAAGTTCGAACTTTGCCCCTCGGTTAAAAAATTACCGGCCAATAATTTTTTTGGGAAATGGCAGTAATTATTCAAAGAAGAAATCAAAATGTAAACACAGTGAGCGCTTTTTAAATAAATTTAAAAATGCCTACATTTGCAAAAACTCATGAAGATTGCAGAAAATCTGTTTGTGTTATATGCATGAAAAAGGGTGATCAAGAGTTGACTGAAAACTATAAGTTGAAAATTCTTCAACTGATTTAAACAGACATAGATTTCAGTGATGAAAGAGTGCCTTTGGCTACTTGTGTTTCATTCAGATCTCAAATTGGAAAACTTTGTGCTGGAAAAATCAATCATGTGCCTAAACTTTTTGACTTCAAGTCAATTTCTATCAAACCTACAACCAGAGTTTCATCAGTTTGTGAGTGGCTTTTATGCCAAATTGCCAAGATTAAAGGAAAGGAGAAGCATCCGTTTGACAAAGTCAAAGAATCCGAGGAAAAAATTCCAAAGCAAACTTCTCAGAGTTCTGAAAAGCGCTGCACAAAGTGCTTGTCAATTATTGGCCAAGGACTTCTTCACAACTGCACCATTGGAACTCGCCATGAAAACCTGAGAAGAATGGCCACAGATGATCCCGTAGGTGCAGAGCAAGTGGCTGCAGCAGTCTTAGCATCCAAAAGCGCATCTCCAAATGGCACTATTAGACTCAGTCAGCCTTGTGGAAAACTTTTGAGGAGAGGTAATTACTTCTATTGTCTAGTTAATTATCATAGTATCATTATGCTAAATTAAAGGCACTCAAAATGTTGATTCACAAACATTTAATTTATGACCTGTAATAATTAATTATGAGAAAAAGAAACAAGAATGCTTTTATATTAATTAAAATGCTAATTGCAACTGCTTTTATTGAAAATTCATCTCTTAATTAATTACCCTGCTTCAATTTTATTTCATCAACCTAATTTTACTTTAAACCCTTCTCATTGCAAGAATAAATATTTTTTTCCTAATGGATGTTATTTTATTGTTTTTAAAGGTCCATCATCGGCTCAGCAGCTATTCAAAGAACCACTTACAACAGAAAATATGGTTCAAATTCAGCAAAATACAGGACTTTCAAACAATGACATGCGAAAACTAGGTTCAGCACTAAATCAAATCAGCCCAATTAGTTTGGTGGAGCCAAGTTTTCCTTTGAAGTTTGCTCTAGCCAGCCAGAAACTTAATGATCAGTTCATGGTCAGCAACATCAGATTGGCAGAGAATGGTCAAACTTGTCAAGTTGTGCACTGCCAGAGCCTCAGCAATCTCAGTGATGTTTTCAAAGCATCATGAAAACTATCAGAATCTTCTATTTTAAAACTCGAGATTGATGGTGGTGGATCATTTCTGAAAGTGAGCTTCACTCACATTGTGTTGGAAGAAGATGAGACTCCTCCACACAGCTCAGTACAGAAGACAATCAAGCTGATGGCACCAGCATCAACCAAAAAAACGAGTGTTAAGCAGCAGATGCTGATAGCACTGTCACAAAACACTCCTGAGAGTTACCAGAATGTGAAGGCCATTTTCGACCTCATTCAAGTCAAAGAAAAATGCCAAACAGGTTCTTTGGTTGTCTCTTGTGACCTAAAGCTAGCCAACTTTCTTTGTGGCATTCAATCTCACAGTAGCAAACACCCTTGTTGTTGGTGTGATGCTCCAGGTCTTGAAAATTGTGGACAACTTCTGACTTTTGGCCAAATCAGAAGACAGCATTCTGAATACATCCAGGCAGGAGGAGATTCAAGAAAGTCGAAGGAATTCAAAAATGTCATTCATGTACCTTTGATTGAAATTCAAGATGACAAGTTTGTCCTTGAGACTATTCCACCAATGGAACTCCACTTATAACTTGGAGTTGTGAACCACATCTTTAAAAATCTTTGCGACCTGTGGCCAAGGGACAAGGAATGGCCTCCATCACTTCATATCCCTATCCAGCCTTACCATGGTGGGCATTTCAATGGGAACGATTGCATGAAGCTTCTAAGAGGTCTGGATAAGCTTCAACAGCTTTCAGAAAAAGAAGGTTTCAGTCCAGCTCTTGGCTTCATTCAAACACTCACACTATTCAAGACAGTGGTCACTTCGTGCTTTGGAAAAAGCCTGGACCCTGACTATGAATCCAAGATTGAACAGTTCAAACTTAGCTACACCAACCTTCCTATTTCTGTGACTCCCAAAGTGCATGCAGTGTTTTACCACGTGCCACAGTTCATCAAGATGAAACAAATTGGACTCGGTCTCTTTAATGAGGCAACAGGCAACAGAAGCTCTACATTCCAACTTCAAATCTCACTGGGAGAGATTTAAGAGAGATCCATTGCACCCAGATTATGCCAGTCACCTTTTAAAATGTGTCATTGACTACAACAGCAAGAGAATTTAATTTTTTTTAGAAAAGAAAATTTTCTTCAGAACATGCCTTTTCTCTGTAATCCATTAATGTAAATCCAAGGTTGTAACAGAACTTGAAAACAAACTCACTTAGAAAATAAATTATTTAAAGAATATTGGTTTGAATTTTACAGGCTAATATGTTGTGTTTTGTAAAAAAAAATGCAAAAAATTTTTTTTTTCAACAAACTTTTTGGGCTACTTATAGCCTAAATGTATGGGTATTTCGTAGTAAAACATTCAAAGCTAAATAAGTCTGTTGGATTTTATTCCAGGATTTTCAAATCACTCATTTTGTGTTCCATATGACATGCACTATCACCCTTTAAAAGGGTTTCCATAGGGTATTTCATTGATATTAGGACCCCAAATCTACAAACCGTGTATATATATATATATATATATATATATATATATATATATATATATATATATATGTATATATATATATATATTCATATATATATGCATCATAATATTTTCATTGGATAATATGCTATTATAAAAGTTTATTTGCTATGATTTTCATCAGATAATATTCTCAAAGTTCTTATTAAGTCATGCAAGAATATATTTAATGACATTTATTTTATAAAACATGTATTGCTTATTTCATTTTATTTTTTAAAATTGAATGATCATTTCTACTGATTGTGAGTCCATTTTAATTGTTTAATGAAAACTTGTAATTGTCAATTTTTTTAATACTGCTTTTTTAATACTAATAAACATTAGTTTATATTTTAAAAAATGTTACTTTTTTTATAATACTTGTGGCAATACTTATTTCCTTTATTTCAACGCAACAAAGACATTCTTTTTCAAGTAGCATAGTTTATTACAACACAACAAAGACATTCTTTTTAAATAGTTTTACAGTATCCAATTCAAATTTTCATAGTTAATATGATTGTCAGTTTTTTTTTTTTTTAACCATTCAGGTTTTCTTTGTTGTTTTTAAAGAGGTTATAGTCAGTATGGAGTTGCTGACATTTTAGTTGTTTAGTTTTCAAAATCCAAATGCAAAATATAACAAAATTACCTTCTATCCATAGAAGGTAATTAACTGTTAAGTTATCAAAATTTATCAATTTGAACTAAATTGACATAATTATCAATACTTTTTAATAAAAAATTAAAAAGTTATAAGATTGATGACTTCCCTAAAATAAAATTGAAACGCTCATTTTAAAAACTAAAAAAGGCAAAACAAATATTATTGATTCAAAAGTATTTAAATTTTTCTTAAAAAAAAATAATCCTATAATGATGTCTTTTTTTATACTGAAACTCTTTGGATTTAAACATGCTTGAATAAATTATAAAGTCTGTAGATTACCTATATTTTAAAGACTTAAAAATCACATTGTAATGTAGATGACGAGGTTCAACTAAAACTACAAAGTTAGTTTTTCTTGGTGTAAGTTTATTTTTTTGTTTTAATCAAAAAAATTCAGCCCAAACATTTTTTAAAAAATATTCTCTTTAACATGAACAAAAATTGCCTTGGCAGTTTGGGATCTCTTTAATTATCTTTAAAAAAACAGACATTTTTAAATTTCAATCTTTCTTTTTGCTCCATTTGTTTTATATGCAACCTGTGTTGATTTAGTTATTTTGCTGATATTAAGAATACCTTTAATTGAAATTGATTCAGTTTTTTGTAAATTTTTTTATTTCTTTTATATAAAATTAAACATTCAGTTTAACTTTATATAAAAAATTGTTGAAAAAAAGCAAGAGTAAAACTGGGTCAAACAGCACACCATATCATTCTGCACACTGTTCGAAATTATCAAACAAAAACTGAACATATATGGCTATGAAAAAATGTTCAGATTCAACTCCATTTTTTCCTTTTTTTATACAACTTTATTTAGGAGTCAAAATTTTTTATATATTTCTTATTATTGCAAACAAAATAGCACTGAACCGAAACTGATATAAAAATATTTTCAACACTATCATTTCGGAAATTTAATTTCCATCCTGATGGTATAGTTTTTATGCAGCTAGAACAAAAAGTTAAGTAAAAAATCAAAAAAGTAAAAAAATCTTTCTTTACTAATAAAACCGCACACTTGAATAATTACTTAGTTTAGTTTTTTGCAAGTAATTAAGCGCCTATCTATATCTAATTAACTTAATTGCAGTTTACTTAAATTTATTTATTTATTATTTATTTTAGTTGTCAATACAATCATCACTTGCTCATTAAAAACCAATTATTATATTATTTCTCAATATAATCATCACTCACTCACTTTAAAATGGCAACTAAAAAAACAAAAGAGTACAAGGAAGATGATATACTAGCCGCATTAAACAATACAAAAGAAAATAAAACATCACTTAGAAAAGCTGCATTCAAACATGGCGTTTAAGTCTCAATGCTCAAAGATTGCAAAAATAACAACAACAAAGGCTTCCACGGCTCAGGTATAACAACAGTACTCTCAAATGAAACAGAAAGAGTGATGGTGCATGCATTCCAATTACTTGGTGACTGGGTTATGGTTTAACCCGAAATGAAATTCTAGAATTTGTATGTGGCTACCTTATACGCGAAGAAATTGCACTTATTCAAAAATGGCAAGCCTGGTAAAGATAGGTTTTATGCCTTTATGAAGAGATGGTCAAAAGAAATTTCAACAAGAAAAGCAGACAACTTAGCATCTGACAGAGCCGCTTTTTGTGCGCTAGAAATCATTGATTGTTATTTTGAGTGCGTCGCCAAGCAATATCAACAAATATTACATAATTGGAATTGTGATGAAACAGGTTTTTTGGGTGATCAAGGCAAAACAACAGTAGTATGTCGAAAAGGGACAAGATGTGTATAAACTTACTGGCAACAATGAAAAAATTCATTATACTGTGAACAATCACTGCAACGCTGGTGGGCATTTTGCACTACTATTTGTGATATTCAAAGCCAAAATAAACCTTTGTCCTGACTGGTAAGAGATGGTCCAGTTGGCACCAAATATTTAATTTCAAAATCAAGTTGGGTGGAGCACAATATATTAATTGAATGGCTCAAAGAAATAAAATTGAAATATTTTAGTATTAAACGAGCATATGACTCACATAACTTTAAAAGTGGTATTACTGTGCAAAATCAGAATATAATCTTGATTTAGCTAACAGAGCATTCTTCACATATTCATTTTATAATCGAATAAAATTTTCTTAAATACCAAAAAGTCTAAATAGTTATCTTTAAATCTCAAAAGAACAAAGTTAAAAAGTTCTATATTTAATTTCCACCTAAGGTATGGGTGCCAAATATTTTGTAAGTTATAACTGTTTTTAGTCTTCTCTTCTTTTAAACCTATTAAGATATCCCTTTCTCTACTCCTTCTACTTCTACTATATATATGCATATATAAATCTAAATGTTTATTTATACATGTATGCTTTTTGTGTGTATATGTGTGTGCATGCATATATATATATATATATATATATATATATATATATATATATATATATATATATATATATATATATATATATATATATATATATATATATATATATATACGTACATACGTACATACTTACATACATACATACATACATACATACATACATACATACATACATACATACATACATACATACATACATACATACATACATACATACATACATACATACATACATATATATATATATATATATATATATATATATATATATATACGTACATACGTACATACTTACATACATACATACATACATACATACATACATACATACATACATACATACATACATACATACATACATACATACATACATACATACATACATACATACATACATACATACATACATACATACATACATACATACATACATACATACATACATATATATATATATATATATATATATATATATATATATATATATATATATATATATATATATATATATATATATACTAGCATGAGTTACCCGGCGTTGCCCGGGCCAATATTTAAACTGGCTTACCTGACATCTGTACACAAAAATGGGCCCAAAAAACGGTCCCCTCTGATCCCGGGATCAGGGGGGCCCATTTTTGGGCCCCCTTGACCCCGGGGGTTGGGGTACGGGGTCAAAACCCAGCTAAGAACCTTCTCCTCCTCGAGGACTACCCCCATGCCAAATTTCATCGAGATCGGTCGGGCGGTTTGGATTTCTATACAGAACAAACAAACAAACACACACAAACACACATTGCCCTTTATATATATAGCTGGAGTTACCCGGCGTTGCCCGGGCCAATATTTAAACTGGCTTACCTGATATCTGTACACAAAAATGGGCCTAAAAAATCGGCCCAAAAAATGGTCCCCCCTGACCCCGGGGTCAGGGGAGCCCATTTTTGGGCCCCCTTGACCCCGGGGATCGGGGTACAAGGTCAAAACCCAGCTAAGAACCTTCTCCCCCTCGAGGACTACCCCCATGCCAAATTTCATTGAGATCGGTCCGGCGGTTTGGATTTCTATAGAGAACAAACAAACAAACACACACACACACATTGCCTTTTATATATATAGAAGATATATATACACTCACAGACATATGTGTGTCTTTATATGTGTGTGTTTGTAAGTGTAAACTCTTTATAGCTCAAACATTTCTATGCATTTCTTGTATTGTTGTTGTTTTGATATTATTATATTTTTATAAATAACAGTATTATTTTTATTGTTGTTACTATTATTACTGTTATTATTAATAATAATATTATAACTATTATTTCTATTGTTGTTATTATTATTTATTTTTAATAATTGCTTTATATTATCCTAGGTCCTCAGACCTCATCGGTTTTTAACTGTTTATAATTGTTCTACACTAATGTATATATACATATATATATATATATATATATATATATATATATATATATATATATATATATATATATATATATATATATATATATATATATATATATATATATATATATATATAAGCAGTCATTTAAGTAAAAATATATATTGATTGATTGAATAGAGGAAAGAAAAAACTACAAAATAAAATAAATCATATGATTTATTGGATATGATTGAGTTAAAGATTTTTTATCTCTCCGGTCTAATAGTCACCAGCTGTACTTTTTGTATATTAATTAAATTAACTTAATTAATATTCAAAATGTTTATATATTAGAGTGCATAATCAGGATTGGCAAAAAAACACACCTTAAAAAAACTCTAATATATTTGGTTTTTTTTAAAATATCCTATCTTACAACAAATAAGTCTGATTATAGTTTATAGCAATTTGTTTATAATAAAGCATATATAGTCCTATATATGCTTTATTATAAATAAGTTGTAAGTTTTATACAGTAAATACACTTGTATTTATATACAAAATGGTATTTAGAATATAATTTTTAGTTTGAACTCCTTACAGAATAATCAAAAATCCAATTAATCATTTTTTTTTAGCTAGTTGATAATTTATCAATTTTTAAACCATTAGCAAGTTAAATATTAAAAAATATTATTGTAATATGTATTTAAATATTAGGGCAAATTAGTTAAGTATTTCTAAAAAAAAAAAAAAATCGTTAACTAAATTTCAAAGTACGAAAGATTAGTTATTTTATATCTTTCCACTCCTCTCAAACGCCTAAATGTCTGAACAAGCATTTTAGATCTGTCATTTTATAATGATATTTAATCTTTGTTTTGTAAAGTTTATGTTATAAACTGCGAAATTCAGTACAAGGCTACCAGCAAAACACTATATAAAAATTGTTACACTTTCTGGAATTCACAGTCTAGGAGTGGAATGTTGTCAGGCTAAAAAAATTATGCTACAGTTTACTAGACTGTAGAATTGTCCTTGTGAAGTGCATACAACCTTAAAATATTAAATACATACATTATGTGCATGCAAGTTTGCATCATGTTCAATAATTCTATAAAAGAACATGTTAGAAACTTGTATGCACTCACAAAGGGACAATATAGAGCTATATATTGTATTGTTTTGATTCAGTTGCTTTAAATATAATATATAGAAGCTAATTTTTGGCTGCGCAAACAGTTTGCCTTTTACAGCTTTTCTCTATTGCATATAAACAGCAAGAGTTCAGGCAGTTAAGTGACTTATTATGCATTCTTAAGAACCACATAACATAACACCATAAAATTTGCTGCATATCAAGTCTAAGTACATATTGTTCTAATAAAACCTAAATTAATGGTGTGTCTTGTCTGTAACTAGCTACTTGCTTATTTAAAATGATATTTTTTTATCAAGAACTTAAGTTTTTTGTGCTAGTTTTAGGAAATTTGCCTCAAAATTACAAAAGAAAGGAAAATAGCTGATGTTATAAACAAATTACACTAAAGCAGCTGTAATAAAGTGAAAAACCGTGAATTTACCATAAGGAAGGCTGCTTAAACTTATAACATTCCATAAGAAACACTACATAAAAGAGTAAAACTTGGGAATCAAGTTCCAAAAAAACATGGTGGACAAACCAGACTTCATAGTTCAACAGAAAGTTTATTTGTTCAAACAATTACTTATGTGACTACTGGAGAAATAAAACTGAGGTGATAAAATGTCTTTCAGGAAAAAATAAAGAACATGGTGGTAAAAACATCATAATTGTTCTTAACAAATTCTTTTTAGCTATTTGTAAAAACAATCTAGACTTCGACACAAATCCATTTGCAAAATAAATCTGCCCATAATCTAGAAGATAAAAACATGTTGTGTTCAATGTCACCCCAAATCGGCTAATTATTTTCAACCCAATTTTAAAATTGTGATTATGATCCTATAAAATAAGAAAATTTAGATATTTACTGCATATTGTTGATCAGGCCTTGAACTTGAAAAAAAAGGTAGTGATCACGCTAGAAGTTTTCTTCTATGATGCAAAAATGTTTAAAAAGTGTTCATAGTCATCCTGATTGATGATAATTTAAAAAGTTTCAACATCATGTTGCAAACTTGTAGATTACATGTTGTAAACTTGTGCAAACTAGTTTTTGAAGTAACATGTTGAACATGTTACTTCAAAAAAACTTCTTTACTTTTGAAGTAACATGTTGAACATGTTAGTATAAAACCTCAACCCTATTGAACATGTTAGTATAAAAACAAAGTTGAGCATGTATAAAAGTTTGCAACATAATTTCTTATCAACTTTGATTAACTCAATTGCTATAGTGATTTTTATTGTAATTTTTTTTAGCCAAAAATATTCTAAACATGTTTTTAAGTTAATGCCATTAATTAAAATCATTTATAGTTGAAGAAGTGCTCTTGTGCATCATAGATTAAATGCGGTAGTAGATTAGTGGTTAAACATTTAACCCATAATCAAAAGGTTGAGATTTAAATCTACCCTCTCTGAAATTACTGTGCTTAATCAGTTTCCCTTTTTCTGAAAATAAAATTACAAAAATAAGTAGCTCCCTTGACTGTAGTGGACACTGGAACTATGGGGAGGTGAATGTATCAAATTTAAAAAAATTACAGTACACATTCAATAATAAAAACTTTGAATTTTGATTAGTTTTTAAAAAACCCAATAAAACCCAAAAAAAACCCATTTGGATTAGGTTTTTTTTAAAAAACCCTGGTTTTTTCCAACCCTGCATCACATGATTTTTAAAAAATTGTTTAAATCACTTCTACGCAATTTTTTTTTCCCCCTAATAGTAAAAAATAATTTATAGCAGTCTTCTTTCCGATTTTCAAGTTTCACAAGAATCGGACAAATTTTAGAGGTTCACCAGTTTAATTTTTACCATTTTAACATGCTTTATGCCAACTTCGATATCATTGTAGCCATAGTTTTATTAGTTTCACAACACAAGCAAATGACATTCTAAAAAGTGAATCAAACAGAAGTTTACACTTCTCACTCTAATAATGATATTGGTCATTTTAAAACTAAATTCCAGTCATTTTTTTTGTTTACGGAGATCCAGTTGTGTGCAGCAATCTTGCTTAACCACCTGCAGAACATTCAGATAATGCTCTTCTAATATTGAAAAAGCCAAAAAGTCTGCTCTTAGTTTTATTTCCCTCTCAGTGCAGTCATTGACAATTTTAATGGCATTCAGGTTGACTAATGATGCATTAAATGAGGATAAATTTGACCAATTACAAACATTATCAAACATCAAAAATCTGAGTTCAACTAACGGTTGTGAAAAATAAATCATGAGTCTGGTTCAACCAAATCTGCTAATCTTGTTGACATTTTATTTCATTAGTGGAAAATCTCAGCTTTCTAAATCCTGCTCCAAATCTATACTATGGCATAATCAAAACATCTTTGGTCTTTTCTGAAAAATGCTTGTCTGCAAGAGCGTGACATTTATCTGCTAATACTTAACTACCTCACAGAGTAAGAGGTACTATCTCTGTTGAGAAATACCATAGGTGAAGCTTAAAGGTACAAATTACACTCTGTGAAATCTCTGGATTGACAGCTGCATATGACAGCATGGCCTGGTACAACTTCAAGTTGTGTCATGATGTGTCTTCCACAGATGTGCAAGATATCCACCATGAACTATAGACAAGTTTCACAAAAATAACAAAGTGGCAGAGTTTCAAAGTCTGGTTTGTTGTTATTAATCCTCTTGAAAATTATTGGATCTGCTGTTCAAAGAGACAAATTTTGATGAAATAGATAAGTTTTGGCATCCTTCTGGCTTCGTGAAGTGCCCCAGATCGCTTAAATGTAATTTGTTTTGCAAGTTTCTCCTGTTTCTTCACCATCAAGAAAAACTATGCAGAGCTCAACTAACTTTAAGTAGTCATCTCTGCACAAGAGCTAATGCAAATGTGAGAGTTCAAGATCATTGTTGACTGTCGAGTAAATCTCCTTTTTATTGAATTCATTTCTGTCAAAGCAAGATTGTGATTGTGACAACTTTTATACTACAATTTGTAAGGAAGGATTCAATAGTCTTAAAGATGTTACCTGATACACTATGAGAAAAGAGCTAATGGAGAAGACCAACATGTTAAATTTTAATGCACGATAAAACCTATTACATATTAACAAATCAGCTGTAGAACGAGAAGATTGAACTCCATATTGATGATCAGAAAGTAAGTTATTAGTTCAAGATAAGAGATTAAGTGTTTGCTAGTTAAAGATTCAAAATTCTTGGTTACAATAATAACAAGACTAATGGGACAGCAGTTAGACAGGCTACTTCACTCTAACCCGTCTAACTACTGTCCCATTACTAAGATAACAGATGCCGCTTTCCAGTATGCCGAAAAACAAGAATCTGATTAACACTTTTTAAATAGTTTTGAAAGTATAGACGGCAGCTCCGGAGAACACTTCTGCTAGACTATAACAGGTATGTTGTCCAGACCTCAAGCTGTCAAAGAGTTTAAGCAGGAAATGACTTTAGATACAGAAGCTGGAGTAATACAAATATCAAACAATGGTTCAACGAAGTAGAGGTAGAATAACAGATTTGCCCTTATTATAGAGACTGTTAAAGATTCTCTAGAAGTCATTGGAACCTAATTTTTGAGATAAAATACAAGATTTTGTGAACTGAGAGTAGCAGGTTTCAGTGTTAGACAAAACCTTTTACAAGGGTTTTTTGCAATATTAAACAGATGTCTGTTTTGTGGAGAATTGTTTTGGTGATAGATATGAAAGTAATAATTGCAATTGAAAATTTCAGCAGCCCAATGAGAGAAAACCATGGAGAAGAGTGAGGCTTGAATTAGAATTGTCTAGAGAGAATAAAAGATTCCATGCCAGCCTGAATCCATAAAGTTACATAAGAAGCACATTTGTCAGGACAAAGACGAAAGAAGCAAGGGCCATCACAAAGAAAATTATGGAAAGAGCCCCAGTCAGCTTTAAGGTAGTTGTAAGAGATACGGTGATAAGGGGATTCTGATGATGAAGAAGAATGAGATAATGTTTTAAAGAAATCAAACCGTGATCAGAAGCACCTAAGGATGAATATGGAGAAACTGAACACTGACTAAGATCAGAAACAAGACATAAGTCAAGTAGAGAAGGTAAATGATTCGCATTGTCTGAAAAACCAAGTTAGAATTTGAGTTAGAGATTGAGAAAGGCAAAAGTTGTGGGCCTAAATGCCTGCTGAGTCACTGACACTAGAGCCAAGACATTCAGTGTGATGAGCATTAAAGTCACCAACAACAACTATATTGGACCTAGTTTCCTGATAAATGATAAAACCTAGTTTCCTGATAAATAGGTGATTTCTTACAAATGTAAGTTCCTAAGTCAAGCATGTGACTATTGGAGTTGTTATGAATTAAAGGATGACCATCAATGCTAAGATCACTAGATGAGACAGCTGAACTCAACTTAGTCTCACAAAGACCAAGTAGGTCTCAACAGAAGAGAAGTTACTTTAAAGACCACAAATATTAGTAAATGATAGATTCATAGAACTTGTTGATGATAATGGTTTTTTCTGTTTTATAGTTTTTGATGCATTAGACATTTTTGGATTTATTAATGAACTTGACTCAATGCGCAGATAATACTCAACACACCATTTAATAGTCCAAGCAATTGCCTTATTAATATTAATAAATCCTGAGCCGTAACAAAGAGCTTCAAATGTGGCCTTGACAATGCCCACCAAAAGTATGAACTGGGACACCATTCATGCGCAACATGGCACTGTTAGTTACTCTGATAATTTATAGCTGTAAATTGAATGAACTTCTCTAAGAGCTAACACAGAGTTTGGAAACCTGACTACCAGCTGCCTCGAATTATAATGCTGAGTTTCGGAGCTGTACCCTCATAAGTAGATAATAGTCTCAAAACTTTGTTTAATCTAGTAATCAAAAGCATTTATTAGATGATCAAATTTGAACTGCAATTTTTGCAGTTCAAATTTGATCATCTAGAGTTGATATTGGGATATCGAAACTCAATTTTTCCTAAAAGTAAACAATCATTGACGGACTGTTATTTTTTTAATGCTGTATATATACACACGTGCAATTGATTGTACAATTTATATTTTTAATGACCGTATTTTTAATTTTAAAATGACTTGTTTTAATATGCTTCCATTAATAACGTTTTGTCTGCTTGGTAATACTTATTTTAGGGTAATCCAATAAATGAACTTTTAAACAAAATTTGTTTTTCAACTAGCTTATTTTTGAATAAAAAATTGATAATTTGTACATTTTTATTCCATTTTGGTCAAAATAATATTCATCCAATTTATATTTTTGAAAGTTTTGTTAGTTGATATTAAGTGAAACCATTTAAAAAAAATAAAAGACAAGAGTCTTTTTTTACTTAACTGGTTTTACTTAATATCAACAAAAAAAATTTGACAAAAATTGTTACCATAAAACATAGAAACAAGGTCGACAATTTTTTGCCGACCTAAAACACTTTGAGGTTGACAGTTAGGCTAGTATACATACACATATACATACTTTTGTGCACTGTTTTATTCAGAAAATTTTTTGTCCATTAGGTTGTGCGTTTAGCAAGCTCTACATTTAATTATAATACATATGACAGAGCAAAAGCCCGTTCTAAGAGATTTGCAACAGAACGTTTTCCAGATACTATTGGAAAGCATGTTCGAGCAGGGTTACCACCAAAAGTGAGAAATATTTTTTATTTTATGTATTTTTCTTATACTTTTACTTTTTGCTTTTTTGTTGTTGTTTTCAGTTCAAGGGCAAGTTTCCACAAGTGGAAACAGTTCAAGAAAATGTTTTTAGAAAAAAAATAGATTACAAAATCAAAGAAGCATTA